>NC_066580.1:263688260-263988260 GCF_024323335.1 Lathyrus oleraceus
GTGTGAGCTATCAGGTTAGTAGCACCAGTCCTAGGGACCCATTGTTTTCTGTTGACAGGGATGTGGTGTTTGGGTCTAGGTTAATGATGAGAAGGACTAGGATAGCCATACAACTTAAAGCAGAATGGTTTTACGTGGCCAAATTTTCCACAGTAATGACATCTCCATCTTTGATGTTTTCCTTTATGTTGTCTTTCCTTGTGATGTTGTGACACATGATGTGACATCTTTAGTTTGCTACCAGTGTGACTACACTCAGGTTTGGATTCATTGAACCCAAGGCCAGACTTGTCTCCTGCCACTTTTCCAGTCTGGAGAATTTTGTCTAAGGTGTCAGGTCCATTGTTTAGCATTCTGACATACTTTGTCATCTCATCCAGTTTGGAGTTCAAGAACACTGCTTCAGTCTTCAACTTAGAGATGGTTTCCAAGTGTTCTGTCTTCTCATCCTCCAGTTGTGTTATCAATTTCTTCTGACTTTCCACTTGTTGACACACTTCTCCACTTATGTAACACAACTTTCTGTAAGTAGTGGCTAACTCATCAAAGGTTACTTCATCATCACTTGAGTCTTCATCAGAACCCCATCTTCCAGTCAAGGTAGTCATAAGATTGGCAGACTCTCCTTCTATTTCACTTTCATCAGACCAAGTAGCAGCAAGACTCTTCTTCTGTTTCTTGAGGTAGGTCCCACATTCAGCTCTAATGTGTCCATACCCATCACATTCATGGCACTTAACTCCTTTTCCTTGTTTGGACTTTTCATCAGATCTTGTTCTTCTTCCAGCATCATTGGTCCTACTTTCCATCTTTTTCAGAAGTTTGTTGAACTGTCTCCCCAGTAATGCTACATCATTTTCCAGATCTTCATCAGTATCTTGACCACTTTTTTCCTCTTCTTCAGTGTTTGACATGAAGGCTATGCTTTTGACTTTCTTTTCAGGTTCATCACACATTCCCAACTCAAATGTTTGGAGGGATCCAATTAGCTCATCCACTCTCATATTGCAAATGTCTTGAGATTCTTCTATGGATGTCACTTTCATGGCAAATCTCTTGGGAAGTGACCTGAGTACTTTCCTCACTAGTTTTTCATCTGACATCTTCTCACCCAGGGCTCCTGAGGCATTAGCAATTTCAAGGATATTCATATGAAAGTCATGAATATTTTCATCTTCTTTCATCCTCAAATTTTCAAACTTGGTAGTAAGCAGCTGCAATCTAGATATCTTCACTCTAGAGGTACCTTCATGAGTGGTTTTGAGAAAATTCCAAGCATCTTTACCCACCTTACAGTTGTTCACTAGTCTGAAGATGTTCTTATCAACCCCATTGAATATAACATTCAATTCTTTAGAGTTTCCAAGGGCTAGTTCATCCTCCTCCTTGGACCATTGTTCCTCAACCTTCTTATCAGTTGTAACTTCTCCTTACTTAGTAATAACTGGATGTTCCCAGCCTGTTAGAACAGCCTTCCAAGCCTTATTATCCAAAGATTTCAGGAAGGCTACCATTCGATGTTTCCAGTAGTCATAGTTAGATCCATCCAGAATTGGTGGTCTGTGAACAGATCCTCCGTCTCTATCCATAGTACCAGAAAGTAACATCCCTAGATCTCACCCAGAACCAGAGCAGGATGCCTACTCTGATACCAATTGAAATTCTGGTATCAGATATTAGATGTCGAAGGTAATGTCACGACACTAATCTTTGAAAAATATAAACAGGATAAAAGATAAAGAACACTAGTACAAGTGACACAAGCAATTGTTAACCCAGTTCGGTGCAAACTCACCTACGTCTGGGGGCTACCAAGCCAGGAAGGAAATCCACTAAACATAATTAGTTCAAAGACTCTAAGTAAACAACTTCAAGTTACAGTCTTTTCAACTAATCTCTACCTGTGTGACTTCTATCTAAGAACTCTTAGATAAGAGATCCTACTCACTCCCCCTCAATCACAGCAGTGATGTAAAAACAAATATTACAATGAAAGAAGACACTCTTCAAGAACACATACTTGATCTTGCTTAAAAGCTTCAACCAAGTAAACACACACTCATGCTTCAAAACTTAGAGTGGACAAATTACAACTCAAAAGTCAGTCCAATTCAATCATCTATGGATGAATGAATGGCTCACAATACACACGACCACACAATACTAAAACCCTTATTCTCTCTCACTATTTCATTCGTTATTTCTTGTGTGTTAAAACTAGGTTTTCCATGCCCTTTATATAGAAGTGTTTGGCTGGGCTTGGACATCATAAAACCTAAAACTATTTTTCGTTCGTATCTTCTTATGACAGCTGATCATATCTTGTTGGAAAATACATCACTCTGGTTTCAATTACTGATTGAATGACGCGTTCAATCATCACATCAATTACACATAGATTAGCAAAAAAAGCGCAATCACATAATACATAACATTCAGACTGAATGTTCTGTATACAGATGTCTTGACATCGGGTCTGACATCTCAGCTAAATCTTGCACATCCACATTTTAAACACCCTGCAGGAACCTGTTATCTCATGTCAAGACAACACTTGTGACAACTTATGAAAACTCTAGGTTTTACCAAAATTGATGCCAACGCATAGAACCAACAGAGACAATTTATATGATAAATAAGCCGGTGAGATCAGAATAATTGAAAATTCCCTCAAATTAAATATTAAGTTTATGCTTTCCAAGTTTTAGCACTCATCAAGACTAGTATCAAATAATGTAGGTTTCGCATACGCGAGGTGTATATTCTATATTAGTAAGGTGCGATGGGATAATTGTAATATCCAATTGCTAAAACAATGGGTCAAACTTAACTAAACAAATTATAATAAGATTATATATGTTTAGAAGCAAGAGTTAGAAATGATCCATGTGACGGATTGGAATAAGGAGTTATTCACCCAACTAAAATATTCAAGAGTTGTATTAGATACAATTGGAAGGAGTTCTTACCTAAATAACCTAGTTTTGTGTAATCCGCCTTCGTGGACTTAAAACAAAGTGAAATGTGGATCTCGACCCACTAGAAAATCTTCCAACGGGATTTTACGAATCAAATGGTGAGGGTCATTTGTTTTGAGTAAAATAGTGGGAGCATATTTAATTAAAGGCCTAATTAAATATGTTATTGATACTTATATTTTCATTATTTTCATGTAGATTACCATGACAACAAACACCTCTAACAACATTTTGCGATCAATCCTTGATAAGGAAAAATTGTCTGGGACAAATTTTATGGATTGGCACCGAAATCTTAGGATTATCCTCAAACATGATAGAAAGCTGTATGTCTTGGAGAAACCTGTTCTTGAAGAGGAACCTCCTAGTTATGCGCCTAAGGCAGAAAGAGATGCTTATAAGAAGCATGTTGATGATGCCAATGAAACTGCTTGCCTCATGCTAGCTACCATGAACTCAGAGTTGCAAAAGCAACATGAGAACATGGCAGCATTCGATATGATCGAACACCTGAAGATACTCTATCAAGAGAAGGCAAGGCATGAAAGGTTTGAAGTTTCAAAATCCCTTTTTCAAGGAAAGTTAACTGAGGGAGCCCCTGTAGGTCCCCATGTGCTCAAGATGATTGGGTATATGGAGAACCTTGAAAGGTTGGGTTTTCCCCTCGGAAAGGAACTTGCGACTGATTTGATCTTGCAATCGTTGCTAGATAGATTCAGTCAATTTGTCCTTAATTTCAATATGAATGATATGGACAAATCTCTTCCTGAACTGCTAGGTATGTTAAGAACTACTGAGCAGAATCTGAAGTCAAAAGGGAAGTCCATTCTGATGATCGGAAATGAAAAGAGACAGAACAAAGACCCACCAAGCAGGGTGATAAAGGGAAAGGTAAGGAAATTGCCAAACCCAAACCCACTGCTCCTGCTTTGAAGCCTAGTGAAGGCATAGCAAAGGAAGACACATGCTTCCATTGCGGTAAGACCGGACACTGGAAGAGAAACTGCCCAAAGTACCTGGAAGATAAGAAGAATGGAGTAGAGACTTCAACTTCAGGTATTTTTGTTATTGAAATTAATTTATCTACTTCTGCATTATGGGTATTAGATACTGGATGCGGTTCTCACATTTGTACCAATGTGTAGGGGCTAAAAAGGAGTAGAGATTTTGCAAAAGGTGGAGTTGACCTATGAGTTAGAAATAGAGCAAAGGTTGTTGCTTTAGCCATAAGAACTTATGTATTGACTTTACCTAGTGGTTTAATAATTCAGTTTGAGAACTGTTATTATGTACCTGCAATTAGAAGGAGTATTATTTTTGTTTCTTGTTTGGACAAGTTTGGTTTTTCATTTATAATAAAGAACAATTGTTGTTCCATTTATTTGAATGATATATTCTATGCTACTGCACAAATGAACAATGGACTATATGTCCTTGTTCTTGAAATGCCTATTTATAACATTAATACTAAAAGGATGAAACCTAATGAGTTAAATCCAACTTACCTTTGGCATTGTCGATTAGGTCACATAAATGAGAAACGCATTTCCAAACTCCATAAAGATGGAATCTTGGACTCTTTTGATTATGAATCATATGAGACATGCAGATCTTGTTTAATTGGAAAGATGACAAAGTCTCCATTCACAGGAAAAGGTGAAAGCGCTAATGATCTTTTGGCCCTCATACATACTGATGTATGTGGACCAATGAACATATCAGCCAGAGGAGGTTTTCAGTACTTCATCACATTTACTGATGATTTCAGTAGATATGGTTATGTGTATTTAATGAAACACAAATCAGAGTCCTTTGAAAAGTTCAAGGAATTCAATAATGAAGTACAAAACCAAATAGGTAAGAATATTAAAACTCTTCGATTAGATCGAGGTGGTGAGTATTTAAGCCTAGAGTTTGATGACCATCTGAAAGAGTGTGGGATTCTATCCCAACTTACTCCTCCTAGAATACACAAATGGAATGGTGTATCTGAGAGAAGAAATCGAACCTTGTTAGACATGGTCCAATCCATGATGAGTCACGCCGTTCTTCCAAACTCCTTTTGGGGACATGCACTATTGACAACAGCTTACACACTTAACAGTGTTCCATCCAAAAATGTTGAGAAGATACCATATGAGATATGGAGTGGCAAGAAACCACATTTGTCTTACATGAAGATTTGGGGTTGCGAAGTTTATGTGAAACGACAAATTTCAACTAAGCTTGAGCCCAAATCTAACAAATGCTTATTTGTGGGATATCCTAAAGAAACAATAGGGTTTACTTCTACAATTCTTCTGAGGGCAAAGTGTTTCTCGCTCGAACTGGAGTTTTCCTAGAAAAGGATTTCATTTCAAAAGGAATCAGTGGGAGGAAAGTAGAACTTGAATAAATTCAAGAATCCCAAAGCATTGATACACCTATGGAGGAATTAGACCAGGACACATAAGTAATTGTGGAAGAGCAACCTGCTCAAGTAGAACAAGACCAGTGTAGGTCAAGCAGGATACGTCACCTACCTGAGAGATATGGATATCTCATAACTGATCAAGGTGATGTATTACTCATGGATCAAGATGAGCCTGTGACCTACCAAGAGGCCATAATTGGTCCTGGGTCTGAGAAGTGGCTAGAAGCCATGAAACCTGAAATGGATTCCATGTACATAAACCAGGTTTGGACCTTGGTAGAGCCTCATGTAGGAGTTAACCCTATAGGACGCAAGTGGGTCACCAAAAAGAAGACTGGCATGAATGGTAAGGTATATACCTATAAGGCAATACTGGTTGTAAAAGGATATAAACAAATTCATGGGGTTGACTATGATGAAACCTTTTTACCGGTTGCAATGCTTAAATCTGTTCGGATTTTACTTGTTATCGCTGTATATCATGATTATGGAATAAGGCAGATGGATGTTAAAACTGATTTCCTTAATGGGAATCTTCTTGAGGATGTGTACATGACACATCCTGAAGGATTTGACATACCAGAAGAAGCCCAAAAGATATGTAAGTTACAAAGATCAATCTATGGATTGAAGCAAGCTTCCAGAAGCTGAAATCTTTGTTTTGATGAAATAGTAAAATAATATGGATTCATCAAGAATGAAGATGAGCCTTGTGTCTACAAGAAGGTTAGCGGGAGCATGATCGTCTTCCTGGTTTTATATGTAGATGACATATTACTCATTGGAAACGATGTCCCTACCCTACAACAAGTAAAGTCTTGGTTGGGGAAATGCTTTTCTATAAAGAACCTGGGTGAAGCAGCCTATATATTAGGAATCAGGATCTATAGAGATAGATCACAAAAACTGATTGTCCTAAGTCAGAGTACATACTTAGACAAAGTGCTGAGACGCTTTAATATGCCTGATTCCAAGAAAGGATTCATACCTATGCAACATGGCATGTGTTTATCAAAAACACAATCCCCTTCAACTAAGGAAGAAAGGGATCACATGAATAAGATTCCATATGCATCTGCAAGAGCTTGCTGTAATTGGATACACCGATGCTAGCTTCCAGACAGATAAGGATGACTTTAGATCGTAATTTGGTTATGTGTTTTGCTTAAACGGTGGCGTTGTGAGCTGGAAAAGTTCAAAGCAAGATACAGTTGTTGATTCTACAATTGAGGCCGAGTATATTGTTGCCTCAAGTGCAGCAAAGGAAGTTGTTTAGATCAAAAAGTTCATTAGTGAACTTGGCATAGTTCCCAGCATTGTGGATCCCATTGGTCTCTATTGTGATAACAATGGTGCTATCGCACAAGCTAAGGAGCCTAGATCTCACCAACGATCCAAACACATACTTAGGCGTTATCACCTCATTCGAGAGATAATAGATAGAGGAGATGTAAAAATATGCAGAGTACCTACACTTGACAATATTGCTGACCCACTGACAAAGCCTCTTGCGCAGCAGAAGCATGATGGCCATACTAGATCTATGGGCATTAGGGGTATGCCCGATTGGCTCTAGTCCTAGTGGGAGATTGTTGATGTAAGCCCTAGAGGCCAATAGTTTTGGTACTTGTATCGAATTATTTATTAATAATAACATGCTTTTTCTTTATTATGTTTGTTTAATAAAGTCCCTAGAATGGCTAGTCTGTTTAATGTATCAAGTGTGACTTAATCATGAGATCCCATTAAACATAAGGACATTATTCTTAAAGTATTTGTAGTCGAGCTTTATTGTAAAGTGGGATAACATTAAAGCATTAAGACTATTATGTATATAGACTGATGATCACATCTCATGGGTCGTGGATAAGGAGTTATCAAGTCTTAAACATAGGTATCAATATTAAGAGTAATATTTATACTGGATTGACCCGCTATGAGAATACTATATAGAATGTTATGCAAAGTGTAATAAGTTATTATCATGGTGATAATGGTGTATACCACCCTTCGACCCGAAACCACTATGGACCCTAGATGTAGAGTCGAGTGCCTTATTGCTGATCAAACATTGTCCATAATTGGATGACCATAAAGACAGTTGATGGGTACTCCACAAAGCATGTTGAGGGACATGAGTGGCCTAGATGGAATTTGCCCATTCTGCGTAACAGGATAGATGTCTACGGGCCCAATATTGAACTGGACAAGGATGACACAGTTTATGCCTCATGTTCAATATAGACATAAAGGTAAAAGGGTAATTGTACACATAAGTATTATCACAAAATGATTTGTCAGATCACATGACATTTTCCTGTCTTGGGTAGCAGTGATGTGTTGCTAGATACCACTCACTGTTTATTATGTTAAATACGTGATTTAATATAATTGCTAATGTCGTGAAAACCTACAGGGTCACACACAAAAGGACAGAATGATGAGAGCTAGAGTAAATAAGGAACACCATAAGGTACGGTGCACTTAAGTGAATTGTAGAACATCGTAAGGTACGGTGTACTTAAGTAGAATACGAAATATGGTAAGGTACCTCCAAAACGCATCGGGATTTAAAAATTTCTCCTTTAGTGATCCTTTAGTGAAGAGCGATCCAAAACGCATCTGGATTTAAAAATTTCTCCTTTAGTGATCCTTACGAATGGGCATGATCAGTGATAGAACATTACCTCTTGTGGCGATTGTAACTTTTGATGCAGATCTACGGAGCGATCACGAACGTTGAATGATGACAACGCCTCTACTCAGTCCACATGAACAGATTCCTTCAATCTTAGTGCTAGCTGCTGCGAATGAAGGCTTTAAGTGAGTGTGTGTGTGTGTGAGAGAGAGAGAGAGAAACGAAATTGCAACTGCACAAATGCTTCTGCACAAGGGTTCTATTTATAGAATCACTTGTGTGGGTTGCAAGCTAAAAAGCCCACTTAAGTGTATGTGGCCAATATCTTATAATATGCCAAAATCACTTAAGCGCGTGGTACCTTACCATATTTCGTATTCTACTTAAGTACACCGTACCTTACGATGTTCTACAATTCACTTAAGTACACCGTACCTTACGGTGTTCCTTAGTTACTCTATCTCTCATTAATCCGTCCTTTTGTGTGTGACCCTATAGGTTTTCGCGGCATTGACAATTATATTAAATCACATATTTAATATAATAAACAGTGAGCGGTATCTAGCAACACATCACTGCTACCCAAGACCCGAAAATGTCATGTGATCTGACAAATCATTTTGTGATAATACTTATGTGTACAATTACCCTTTTGCCCTTATGTCTATATTGAACATAAGGCATAGACCGTGTCATCCTTGTCCAGTTCAATATTGGGCCCATAGACATTTATCCTGTTACGCGGGATAGGCAAATTCCATCTAGGTCACTCATGTCCCTCAGCATGCTTCGTGGAGTACCCATCAACTGTCTTTATGGTCATCCAGTTACGAACAATGTTTGATCAGCAATAAGGCACTCGACTCTACATCTAGGTTCTATAGTGGTTTCAGGTCGAAGGGTGGTATACACCATTATCACCATGAGAATAACTTATTACACTTTGTATAACATTCTATATAGTATTCTCATAGCGGGTAAATCCAGTATAAATATTACTCTTAATATTCATACATATGTTTAAGACTTGATAACTCCTTATCCATGATCCATGAGATGTGATCATCAGTGTATATACATAATAGTCTTAATGCTTTAATGTTATCCCACTTCACAATAAAGCTCGACTACGGATACTTTAAGAATAATGTCCTTATGTTTAATGTGATCTCCTGATTAAGTCACACTTGATACATTAAACGAACTAGCTATTCTAGGGACTTTATTAAACAAACATAATAAAGAAAAAGCCTTTTATTATTAATAAATAATTCGATACAAGTACCAAAAGTATTGGGCTATAGGGCTTACACCAACAACATCTTCAACTTCGTCTTCTCAGAGGAGGCAGGTGTTGTAGCACCTCAAATTTGCACCCCCCATTTGTACATCCATTTCATTTTTAGGTCATTAACATTGCATTAACATTGCATTCACACTGCATAGTGCATTGCATTTCATCAGTCAGAGACTAACATCAGGAGAATTCATCTGTGCAAAGGAGCCAAGCATTTCCAGGAGATAAAGGCCCTATGAGCATTCCAGAGAGCTTATGTGAACCCAAGGTTCATTTTGAAGCAATTTGACCAAGTGTTAGAGGCTCAAAAGGCCACAGTGCAGTTTCAGGTCATCTGGGGCCCATAAAGGTCAACTGTAAGTCAACTGAGGGCTAGGAGGTGGAGAAATGGTTTGAGACACTTCATTCATGTCCCAAAGAGGTTTATTCAACATGTCAAACATCTACCTTGAAGATTTTGAAGCCAGATCAAAAGTTTCCCAAAATGGAAAGTGGCCTGTAATTTTAAGTTTCCAAAAATGGCAAGTTTTTGGACCAAATTCAACTTGACTTTCCAACATCAAAGAAGCTTTAAATGAAATTTTTTCCAACATGAAAGTTTAAGATCTTTCTCTCCCATTCCAAAAAGTCCAAGATCATGAGCATCTGATGAACGGTTGAGGAGATATGACCAAATCATTGCCAAGTGTACATGGAACTTCAAAAGGGCATAACTTTTGACTCATAATTCCTAATGGAGTGGCTCTTTTTGCATAATTTTTGTCATGACATAAACTTTCCAAATCCATCAAGGCATTGCATGAAATTTGAACATATGAACATTTGCTTATTCATGAAGATTTTGGAGGGAAAATCATAAATTTAAAATTGGTGCATCATGGGCACAAATCACCATTGCCATTGTGTTTATTACAAGTTTTTAAGTGAAAATGAGCAGCCATGTAGCACTTTTCACGTGTGCATGCTTCATGCACCCTCCAATTTTCAAGTTTTGCCAAACACCTTATTTTTCACTTAATTTCAACTAATCATGGTTAATTTGGATTGAGAGTGGATTAGGACTTCATATATATATTCATAATCATAACAGAATGGAGGGGAATTCTAGATCTAGATCTCAAAATTCTCTCTCCCTCCAAAATTTTCTCCTAATCACAATTCAAAATTCTTCAACATAGCACCTTGATTTTATTGAAGAATCATGATCAGTGAGGGTGATTTAGTGTGAATCCAGCTTTTATTTGAGGAATTCGAGCCATAATCAAGCAGTGGAAGCTCAAGAACATAGCAATGGCAGTTCAGATTTAAGCAAGATTGAAGCAGTTTCAAGTCTCAATTTCTTCATCAAACATCATAGCAAGTGTTCTGGAGTAGATTTGAAGCTTGCCAAGCCTTGGATCGTGCATTTCCAGAAGTTGATCTTCAAGAGGTTCAGTTTTCGAATCTCATAATTCTGCAATTCATTAACATGTTCATGTAGATCTTCCCACGCTGATGAATCTGAGCTAAATTTCACATGATTTGGTGCATTATTGAGTGAGATACGTGTGATTAAAGTTTTGTGCATCAAATTTCTTTTGTTCGATTCTCTTTGTTCTTGATGAATTAGGATTAGATTTTGGTTGATTTATGATCTACATGTTGTAACGGTTCGAATGGTATGAATTTGGGCGAATTCTGAAAAAAAAATCAGGCGAGCTCACTATTCCTCCGCCGTCTCCACGAAGGAGACGGTTGTTTCCACCTTGAGAACCACCGTCTGGTTCTGGATAAGGTTTCTAGGGTTTTTTGCCACGAGTGCGTCCACCTGGCCTTTCTATTGGCCGCTACTGCTTTGACCTTTGCCACACATTGCTTTGACTGCCACTAAGCGCCACATAGACTTAATGAAATGCAACGTATTAGGCGCGTTTTTGAATATGGACCGAGTTCGATTCCAGCGTGCAACAATAGTTCAAATTAATCCTCATTTTCTCCATTTCCCTCCATCATTCCATATGCTTTGTTCATTTTAATTCAAATTTTTATGTCAACTTTGAAAATTCATGATAAATTGAAAAATGCTCCAAATAATTCCTGATTTTTTGCTACTTGTTCATTGAAATGTCCTTTATTTTTTTATGTTAAATTCTGAAATTGTGCATGGCTGGATTTTTGTTGGTGCTAGACTCTTTGAACATGTGTGCTTTTGTGACATAGCTCCATTCATCCTATCATGAAATGCTCAATATTGATCCAAATGACATGAAATTTTGCATGATAATTGTTAACATGTTGATGGACTTGTGTGATTTTATTTGGCATTTTTTGCAATTTGCTTCACTGTTTGGGACACATGTACTTAAGGTGTGACAATTTGTGTCACACAATTGGATGATCAACTTGTGCATTTTCATTTCCATATCAAATGAGCTTCTCTGTTTATGATTTTTGGTATGATGATTTTATTGGACATGTTGTATGCTCATGATTTTTTCAGAATTGTTTGAATCATTTCTGTTCTGATTTGGAATTTTGAGTCTCAATGTCCAAATGTATGCTTTGAATTTGCCTTTGTCTTCTCTTGCACATGAAATGGATTTGTCTAATGCTTTTGACTTGGTCCTTTTTAGGACATGTTCTTGATTGAATAAATATGCTTTATGTTGAGTATTAGTTTTTGCTTTGAATTTTTTTCCCCACTTTTGACCCTAGGCTTTGCCCTAGGGGTTTGAACTCACATTTGAGCTTTGAATTTCAGGTTCAAGCATTCATCTCCATGATTGATGTTGCTCCATCATTTGAGCTTGGCTATTGATGTGTTCCACTAACATTTGCTGTTTTGTAGGATCTTTGAATGATGAAACAATTTGAGTTGCTTGCCTCTTAGGCCCTGTACTGTTTGTTTGTCTGTGAATAGTTTGTCTGAATACTGTACTGATTGTTTGGTTGTTTACACAGGTACTTTAGCCGCTTTAACTCATTATTTGAGTTGCTTTGCTTTGCTTGTGGTTGGCATACCACCTAGGTAATGACCTCTAACTCCATGTAGTCTGGAAGACCTGTCATGTTATGTTGGCAGGCACCTGTCTGAAGCCCTCCTTAAGAGGCAATGCTTGTGGTTGTTTATCTTTGTGCCTTATATGTAACACCCCAATAAAATAAAATAATTATTAAAAATTGAATTAATAGTATATTATTAATTTAATTAAATAATTAGATTATTATTATTGGATTATTTTAATTATTTTGGAATAATAATTATTATTGGAAATATATAAGTGTGAAATGAGGAAAGAGAATCCCATTTGGTAAAGAAGTGTTTTCACGTGAAAACAGAGAAACTGCAGAGAAGAGGAAAAGGGCAGAGGCAGAGCAAGAGGAAGAAAGTTGGAGAAGAACGGAAAGGCTTGCAGCTCAAAGATTCGCCGGATTGTTAAGGTAAGGGGGGTTTATCGTCGATTAATGGGTATTATGGGATAATATGTAATGGGTAGTGAGAAACCGTTGAATCGACCCTAATTGGGATTTGGAATGCTGAAAATTTGTGATGAATAGGTTGAGTGAAAACCGTAATCAAATTGATAATTGTGTGTGTAATCAAACCGATAAATTGGTGATGAATGGCGACGAGTAGGTTTGAGTGGGAAGGGTCTGGAATGGGCACATGAGATCCCTGCCCAAAGAAAACGCGTCTGGTGAACTGTCATGTTCGCCTAGCGAACATAACCTTCGCCTAGCGAAGGAACGCGCCTCAACCTCGCCCCAGCGAGATTGAGAGGTTTTGCTACTGTAATGTTCGTTGTGGACTCGCTGGAGCTTCGCCTAGCGAGTGAGTGCTGGCTGTGTTTTTCACCAAAACAGAATGAGTTCGCTATTACCTTCGCCTTGAGCTCGCCTAGCGAATTAATTTACCAATTTCCTGGAGCTGTTCGCCTTGAGCTCGCCTAGCGAACCAGAGCTTCGCCACTGCCTCGCCTAGCGAGCAAGGCAGAAGAAGTGTTTATACATGTGTTGCTGAGGTGTTTCATACATGTGTTGAGGAAGTGTTTTATATATGTGTTGATGATGTGTTGATACATGTATTGATGATGTATGATGATATGCAAAATGTTGTGAATGTATATATTATGCATGTATTTGTGAATGGACTGTCGTATGGCTTAAAGTGTGAGCATATGTCCATTGTGAGTTGTTGTTGATGCTGCATTGCTAGATGATTAGTGTGCATGGCATAGCCTGTGGGGCTGTAGCTAATTCCCATTGTGAGGAATTGGTGAGTGAATCGTTGTGAATTGTTGTTGATGTTTGCATGCTAGATGATTAGCTTGCATAGTCTAGCCTTTGGGGCTGTAGCTAATTCCCATGGTGAGGAATTAGTGAGTGAGTCATTAGATCTCAATGAGTGGGACTAGTGAGCTTAGTAGCCGTATCCGGAGGGATCGGTGAGCTTGAACTATATGTTCAAGGATAGTCGGTACCGCATGTGTAGAGTCTCATTGCATAAAAATATGTATGGCGTATAATATGAATGGATGTGTTCCAATATTATACGTGTGTTGTGTTGTTGTTAAGTATGATTTGAGATTATACTGGTATTGTATATTGATGTTGAGAATGATGTTTAAGCCAATGAGCTATTACTGAATGTGTATTGCAATTAGGGTGATTGATGTGTTAATTACTTGGCATTACATGTTGTTTTATAATGCTTATTATATTGATTGAGGAACTCACCCTTACAACTATTTTTCAGGTAACGAGAAATGAGTTGAGTAGAAGCGAATGCTTGGAGTCTAGTGTAGTCTCCCTAGTGGGTCATGCTCTGATAGATGTAACATCGGGCGGGAACACTTTGATTATTGTTGTTGTTGTTGAACTAAATTACATGTGATGTTACATGTTTTGCATGATTGAGTTGATCTCTATCCGCTGCGTAATTGTGCAAATACTTTGTATTTAAATTAAATAAAAGAGCATGATTGTTATATTGTTTAAATGGTGTGGAATGTTTGTGTGACACCCTTGGTGCACTATTACTCTGATTATATGTTTATTATTTTAATTAATTTTTTGGGGTATTTTAGAAGGGTGTTACATTAGTGGTATCAGAGCATAGTCGGTCGTGTCGAGTCGTAATTATTCTGTTTTCCCTGTACGGGATAGGTGTTGTGTAACCCTATCAGTACTTATTGTTTTAGTTTGTTGGGTTTTCAGAATAGAGATGGCTGGAAGAGGTAGAGATGATGCTGCGATTGCTGAGGCTCTGGGTATGCTGGCTGGAGTACTTGGAGGGAACCCAAATGTTGTAGGAATGGGAGCTGCTCGTCAACTGAGTGAGTTCCAGAAGAACAATCCTCCAATGTTCAAGGGAGCATACGATCCAGATGGTGCTCAGAAGTGGTTGAAGGAGATCGAGAGGATCTTCAGAGTAACTGAGTGTGCTGATAACCAGAAGGTCAGGTTCGGTACACATATGCTGTCAGAGGAAGCTGATGATTGGTGGGTTGCTACCCGCACTGAGTTGGAATCTGCTGGGAATACTGAAATCACTTGGGCTGTGTTCAGGGAAAGGTTCCTGAGAAAGTATTTTCCAGAGGATGTCAGAGGAAAGAAAGAGATAGAGTTTTTGGAATTGAAGCAGGGTAACAGGTCGGTTACTGAGTATGCTGCGAAGTTCACCGAGCTGTCAAAGTACTATACTCCCTATAATGAGGCTGCTGGAGAATTTTCGAAATGTGTGAAGTTTGAGAACGGGTTGCGTCCTGAGATCAAACAAGCTATTGAATATCAGAGGATCAGGGTGTTTTCTGACTTGGTTGACTGTTGCAGAATTTTTGAACAGGATTCCAAGGCTAGAGCAGAAAGCTATCAGCAGAGGGTTGATAGGAAGGGTAAGAATCAGATGGATCGTGGAAAACCGTATGCAGCTGGCAAAGGTTTTCAGAAGCAGAGTGGGATGAAGAGGCCTAGTGGGGGAGACTCTAGTGCTCCTGCTAAGTGTTATAGATGTGGTCGGGCTGGACATCGTGTTCATGAGTGTACCAGTGCTGAGATGAAGTGTTTCAAGTGTGGAAAAGGTGGTCACTTGGCTGCAGAGTGCCGATTGAAGACTGTAACTTGTTTCAACTGTGGAGAGTTGGGTCATATCAGTCCCCAGTGTCCGAAGCCGAAGAAGGAGAATCAGTCAGGAGGCAAGGTTTTTGCTCTATCAGGTTCTGAGACTTCTGCAGATGATCGTTTGATCAGAGGTACGTGTTATATTAATGGCTTTCCTCTTATAGCTATTATTGACACAGGTGCCACTCATTCTTTTATATCTGTGGATTGTGCTGTGAGGCTTAAGTTAGAGATATCTGAGATGCGTGGAAGTATGGTGATTGATACTCCTGCAAAGGGTTCAGTGACTACTACTTCGGTTTGTTGGAGTTGTCCTTTGAATATTTTTGGTAGAGATTTTGGGATAGACCTTGTGTGTCTTCCATTAGTGCAGATTGACGTTATCTTGGGTATGAACTGGTTGGTGTTTAACCGAGTTTATATCAACTGTTTTGATAAGACGGTGATATTTCCTGAGATTGAGGAAGGGCAGAGTCTGTTTCTATCAGCCAGGCAGGTGAATGAAGAAGTGGCAGATGGGGCAGAGTTGTTTATGCTGTTGGCAACTTTAGAGGCTAAAGATAAACTGGTGATTCGTGATCTAGCAGTGGTGTGTGACTTTCCTGATGTGTTTCCGGAAGAAGTGAATGAGTTACCGCCAGAGCGTGAAGTTGAGTTCTCGATTGAATTGGTACCTGGTACTAGACCGATATCGATGGCTCCGTACCGTATGTCTGCTGTTGAGTTAACTGAATTGAAGAGTCAGTTGGAAGATCTGTTGGATAAGAAGTTTATTCGTCCGAGTGTGTCACCGTGGGGTGCACCAGTGTTGTTGGTTAAGAAGAAAGAAGGTACTATGAGGTTGTGTGTGGACTACAGGCAACTGAATAAAGTGACGATCAAGAATCGGTATCCTTTGCCGAGGATTGATGATTTGATGGATCAGTTGGTTGGTGCGAGTGTGTTCAGCAAGATAGATTTGAGATCTGGGTATCATCAGATACGTGTGAAAACTGAGGATATTCAGAAGACTGCTTTCAGAACCAGGTATGGACATTATGAGTATTCCGTAATGCCTTTTGGTGTGACTAATGCGCCTGGAGTATTCATGGAGTATATGAATAGGATTTTCCATCCGTACCTAGACCAGTTTGTTGTGGTGTTTATTGATGACATTTTGGTGTATTCGAAATCTGAAGAAGAGCATGCTGAGCATTTGAGAGTGGTTTTAGAAGCTCTACGAGAAAAGCAGTTATTTGCTAAATTGTCTAAGTGTGAATTTTGGTTAGAAGAAGTTAGTTTTCTTGGTCATGTGATTTCAAGAGGTGGTGTTGCTGTTGATCCTTCTAAGATAGAAGCGGTATCTAAGTGGGAAGCTCCGAAGTCTGTTGCTGAAATTCGAAGTTTCCTTGGTTTGGCTGGTTATTATAGGAAGTTCATTGAGGGATTTTCTAAGTTGGCGTTACCGTTGACAATGTTGACTAGAAAGGGGCAAGCGTTTGTTTGGGACTCAAAATGTGAAGAAGGTTTCCAAGAGTTAAAGAGAAGGTTGACTACTACTCCTATTTTGACGTTACCGAGTTCGTCGGAACCATTTGAAGTTTACTGTGATGCTTCATTGTTGGGTTTGGGTGGTGTGTTGATGCAGAATAAGCAGGTTATAGCTTATGCTTCGAGACAGCTGAGGGTTCATGAAAAGAACTATCCGACGCACGATTTAGAGTTGGCAGCTGTAGTGTTTGTTTTGAAGTTGTGGAGGCATTACTTGTATGGATCAAGATTTGAGGTTTTCAGTGACCATAAGAGTTTAAAGTATTTGTTTGATCAGAAAGAGCTGAATATGAGACAGAGGAGATGGTTAGAATTTCTGAAGGATTATGACTTTGGTTTGAATTACCATCCGGGTAAAGCAAACGTAGTGGCTGATGCATTGAGTCGGAAATCATTACATATGTCTATGTTAATGGTTAAGGAATTGGATTTGATTGAGCAGTTTAGAGACTTGAGTTTGGTGTGTGAGAGTACTCACAATAGTGTTAAACTGGGAATGTTGAAGTTAACGAGTGGTATTTTGGATGAGATTAGAGAGGGTCAGAAATCCGATGTGCTTTTGGTTGATAAGTTGACTTTAGTGAATCAAGGTCAAGGTGGTGAATTCAGAGTTGATGAGAATGGTGTTTTGAAATTTGGTAGTCGGGTGTGTATTCCGAATGTTATTGAGCTTAAGAAGAGTATTCTTGAGGAGGGACATCGTAGTGGCTTAAGTATTCATCCTGGAGCTACGAAGATGTATCATGATTTGAAGGAGTTATTTTGGTGGCCGGGAATGAAAAGAAAAATTGCGAGTTTTGTTTATTCCTGTTTGACTTGTCAGAAGTCAAAGATTGAGCATCAGAAGCCGTCTGGACTAATGCAACCGTTGGCTATTCCAGAGTGGAAGTGGGATAGTATCAGTATGGATTTTGTTTCTGGTTTGCCGAGGACAAATAAGAATTTTGAAGCCATTTGGGTGATTGTTGACAGATTGACAAAATCGGCTCATTTCATTCCGATCAGAATGGATTATCCGTTAGAGAAATTAGCTGAGTTGTATATTGAGAAGATTGTAAGTTTGCATGGTATCCCGTCGAGTATTGTTTCGGACAGAGATCCTAGATTTACATCGAAGTTCTGGGAAGGTTTGCAGAAGGCTTTGGGAACTAAACTGAGATTGAGTTCTGCATATCACCCGCAGACTGATGGTCAGACTGAGAGGACATTCAGTCACTGGAGGATCTTTTGAGAGCTTGTGTTTTAGAAAAAGGAGGTGCTTGGGATTGTTATTTGCCTTTGATTGAGTTTACCTACAACAATAGTTTTCATTCGAGCATTGGTATGGCACCGTTTGAAGCTTTGTATGGTAGGAGATGTCGGACACCGTTATGTTGGTATGAGTCCGGTGAGAGTGCTGTGGTTGGACCGGAGATTGTTCAACAAACTACGGAAAAGATTAAGATAATTCAGGAGAAGATGAGAATTGCTCAGAGTCGTCAGAAGAGTTATCATGATAAGAGGAGGAAGTCACTTGAGTTCCAAGAGGGAGATCATGTGTTTCTTCGTGTTACTCCGGTAACTGGTGTTGGTCGAGCTTTGAAGTCGAAGAAGTTGACACCGCGATTTATTGGTTCTTACCAGATTTTGGAGAAGATAGGGGAGGTAGCCTATCGTGTCGCTTTACCGCCGTCGCTTGCAAATTTGCATGAGGTTTTTCATGTGTCTCAGTTGAGGAGGTACATTCATGATCCGTCGCATGTAGTCCAAGTAGATGATGTACAGGTGAGAGATAACCTGACTGTTGAGACATCACCTATGAGGATCGAGGATCGAGACTTGAAGCAGTTGCGGGGTAAAGAGATTGCCTTGGTGAAGGTAGCTTGGGGAGGACCAGCAGGTGGCAACGCGACTTGGGAACTGGAGAGTAAGATGAAGGAGTCTTATCCAGAGTTGTTCGCTTGAGGTATGTTTTCGAGGACGAAAACTCTTTTAGTGGGGGAGAGTTGTAACACCCCAATAAAATAAAATAATTATTAAAAATTGAATTAATAGTATATTATTAATTTAATTAAATAATTAGATTATTATTATTGGATTATTTTAATTATTTTGGAATAATAATTATTATTGGAAATATATAAGTGTGAAATGAGGAAAGAGAATCCCATTTGGTAAAGAAGTGTTTTCACGTGAAAACAGAGAAACTGCAGAGAAGAGGAAAAGGGCAGAGGCAGAGCAAGAGGAAGAAAGTTGGAGAAGAACGGAAAGGCTTGCAGCTCAAAGATTCGCCGGATTGTTAAGGTAAGGGGGGTTTATCGTCGATTAATGGGTATTATGGGATAATATGTAATGGGTAGTGAGAAACCGTTGAATCGACCCTAATTGGGATTTGGAATGCTGAAAATTTGTGATGAATAGGTTGAGTGAAAACCGTAATCAAATTGATAATTGTGTGTGTAATCAAACCGATAAATTGGTGATGAATGGCGACGAGTAGGTTTGAGTGGGAAGGGTCTGGAATGGGCACATGAGATCCCTGCCCAAAGAAAACGCGTCTGGTGAACTGTCATGTTCGCCTAGCGAACATAACCTTCGCCTAGCGAAGGAACGCGCCTCAACCTCGCCCCAGCGAGATTGAGAGGTTTTGCTACTGTAATGTTCGCTGTGGACTCGCTGGAGCTTCGCCTAGCGAGTGAGTGCTAGCTGTGTTTTTCACCAAAACAGAATGAGTTCGCTATTACCTTCGCCTTGAGCTCGCCTAGCGAATTAATTTACCAATTTCCTGGAGCTGTTCGCCTTGAGCTCGCCTAGCGAACCAGAGCTTCGCCACTGCCTCGCCTAGCGAGCAAGGCAGAAGAAGTGTTTATACATGTGTTGCTGAGGTGTTTCATACATGTGTTGAGGAAGTGTTTTATATATGTGTTGATGATGTGTTGATACATGTATTGATGATGTATGATGATATGCAAAATGTTGTGAATGTATATATTATGCATGTATTTGTGAATGGACTGTCGTATGGCTTAAAGTGTGAGCATATGTCCATTGTGAGTTGTTGTTGATGCTGCATTGCTAGATGATTAGTGTGCATGGCATAGCCTGTGGGGCTGTAGCTAATTCCCATTGTGAGGAATTGGTGAGTGAATCGTTGTGAATTGTTGTTGATGTTTGCATGCTAGATGATTAGCTTGCATAGTCTAGCCTTTGGGGCTGTAGCTAATTCCCATGGTGAGGAATTAGTGAGTGAGTCATTAGATCTCAATGAGTGGGACTAGTGAGCTTAGTAACCGTATCCGGAGGGATCGGTGAGCTTGAACTATATGTTCAAGGATAGTCGGTACCGCATGTGTAGAGTCTCATTGCATAAAAATATGTATGGCGTATAATATGAATGGATGTGTTCCAATATTATACGTGTGTTGTGTTGTTGTTAAGTATGATTTGAGATTATACTGGTATTGTATATTGATGTTGAGAATGATGTTTAAGCCAATGAGCTATTACTGAATGTGTATTGCAATTAGGGTGATTGATGTGTTAATTACTTGGCATTACATGTTGTTTTATAATGCTTATTATATTGATTGAGGAACTCACCCTTACAACTATTTTTCAGGTAACGAGAAATGAGTTGAGTAGAAGCGAATGCTTGGAGTCTAGTGTAGTCTCCCTAGTGGGTCATGCTCTGATAGATGTAACATCGGGCGGGAACACTTTGATTATTGTTGTTGTTGTTGAACTAAATTACATGTGATGTTACATGTTTTGCATGATTGAGTTGATCTCTATCCGCTGCGTAATTGTGCAAATACTTTGTATTTAAATTAAATAAAAGAGCATGATTGTTATATTGTTTAAATGGTGTGGAATGTTTGTGTGACACCCTTGGTGCACTATTACTCTGATTATATGTTTATTATTTTAATTAATTTTTTGGGGTATTTTAGAAGGGTGTTACATTATACATTCAAAGACCTCATAAGTGAAGAGGCATTGGCAGATACAAGGGATGTGCAATCCATCCCCTGCTATTCAGTTGTGTCTTTCATCCTGCTCACACCATGTGTTGATGCACTTTGAATAAAAACCCAAAATCTTGTTGTGTCAGTCATTGTGGAATAGAGTCCCACATTCTGGACTCCCACACTTTCATTGCTTGAAGCTCTCCCAGGCCAGGGATAAGAGCTATGAGGTCATACCCTCATTCCCATTTCATCTGCTTCACCCTAACTCTCAATGTTAGGGTTAAGAGCTCCAGACACCCCCTTTCAGTTGGCTTGTTTGTCGAGGTTGATTTGACCCCTTGACTAAAGCCCAGCCTTGTATGAGCTACTTGTTTGCATATAGTGTGTGTGCTTGCTCTCTTGTACTTGTGTTTGCTTATGTGTTGTTTAGGCTAGCTTGCTCCCTGTGCAAGTTAGGTTAGGACTAGAGACCTCAACTTAGGGATCGTATGCATGACAACTTCTAGGCTCGAGTCGTAGTCTCCCTAGTAGCTTGTTATCTCCCTAGTCTCTAGTTAGGATAGAAGTTCTTTCCCTGTTAAGGGGAACTACGTCGCCCTGATCCTCATACCAGATGAGGTACATAGGCAGGAGATTGAGCTGATCTCTCTGGGCAACCTTTTTGTTTCGTTTGTCGTTTGTTTGGAGTCTGACATAAGTCCAGCGATTGGCAGTCGGTTTCCTGGGTGTTTGTTTGTTTGGAGTCTGACATAAGTCCAGCGATTGGCAGTCGGTTTCCTGTGTGCGTTTGTTTGTCTGGAGTCTGACATAAGTCCAGCGATTGGCAGTCGGTTTTCTGTGTGTGTTCGTTGGTTCGGAGTCTGATGTAAGTCCAGTGATTGGCATTCAGTTTCTATGTTTGCCTGTGTGTCTGGAGTTGGATGTAAGACCAGCGATTGGCATTCCGTTTCCAGTTGTGTGTTTGCTTTGACGTCTCAGCGTCTCTGTTTAGCGTTTTGTTTGGTGTGCGTTAGCCGAGCTACGAGTTCTCTGATTCTTACTCTAGTTAGGGAAGATACGTATGCATAGGATGCGACATCCTAGCGAGCACATTCCCATGTCCCCGAACTACGTCGACTCTGATGTTTGTGTCTGACAAACTACGTAGGCCCAGGATGCGATATCCTGCCGAGTCCGTTTCTTCCGTCTTTCATCTGTGTTTTATCCGAGTCTTGTGTAGTGTTTTGAGCAGTTATCTAGCAACCTTTCTTCTATTCTTTCTAAGCGTGGATCCCGTCGAGTACGACGGATGCGTAGGGGTGCTATTACCTTCCCTTTGCATAACCGACTCCCGATCCTATCAATCTCTGGTCGCGAGACCATTCCTTTCCCGGTTTACTTCGAGCGTTTCCTTTCCCTCCTTTGGGATAAATAACGCACGGTGGCAGCTCTGTGTTTCTTTTTCCCGCCGGTTTTTTCGCGTAATGCGACAGCTGACGACTCTGCTGGGGAATATAAGAAGTTGACCTCTTGCTAGTCCAACTTCCCTAAGCGAGTCAATCCTAGCGCTCTCTAGGATAATGTTGGTTGCTTTTACTGCTTTATTTATTGCATTCATTATTATGTTGTGATTGTATATATGTGCATATGTGTTTGCATGCATCATATTATCATTGTGCTAGATTCTGTACAGGTTGGTTCCTCTGATTTGGGGTGGGTGTTCTGAGTGGGGCTAAAACCCAGGCCCGAGTATACACCTAGGATTAGCGTGGTCTCACGTCTCCTCACTTGCTGTATCAGCATGTTGTTGCGACGTGACATACCACAGTCGGACGAGGTTCATTTGAGAGAGTCCTTCCGTTTGGAGTATTCCACTCAGGTTGGGTTATCTTATCTGAGCTATTGACTTCGGTGACCGTTCTTTCCCGGATCTTTGGGTTAGACGATCTTATGAGAGCTGCAACGGCAACCCGAAAGGGCAAACCCGTTGAG
The DNA here is from genome assembly GCF_024323335.1 of Lathyrus oleraceus. Taxonomy (NCBI): domain Eukaryota; kingdom Viridiplantae; phylum Streptophyta; class Magnoliopsida; order Fabales; family Fabaceae; genus Lathyrus; species Lathyrus oleraceus. The sequence continues at coordinate 263,711,134 of NC_066580.1, forward strand.
TATCTTGTCCGATTGTCGAGACCATTATCCGCCTTAGGATGACCTTATTAGAATTCACCTGTGAGGGGAGGGTTTGATTCTTGCAAGTACAGGTTCCGTCAGTGTTTCTGTGATGGTGACTATGGGTCAGTTGGATTTATGGATCTTTATTTTTGGACGCCGAAGGTTTGTTCGTGGTATTTATCATTGGGTTCCGTTTACTTCGGATCCCCGGGTTGAATCCAAGGGTATTTGTTCAGAGGATCCTGTTGGCATCCGTTCAGTGGATGTTCCTGTGATGATGGTGGTATATCCTCCGTTCCGTTTATTTTGGAACCCCAAGTTGGATTTGCGGTTACATGGGCCCTCAGATGACTGTGACTGGTTCAGAGACTTAGTGGGTCTTCAGATGGCTTGGAAGATGGCATAGTGACCTGCATTCATGCATCTGCATCATTCCCATTTTGCATTCATCTACATCCAACCCATGTCTATCCGTACCTAGGGTCCATTTTTGATTGAGATTTTGGTTGAGAGACATTCTGATGTCAGAATGCTATTGTCAAACTATTATCCGTCTCGATGAAGCCAGAATCAAAGGACAAAATATTCCTCATACGGATAGACATTGCATGTGTGAGTCATATTAACCTGTTTGCTGTTTTGTAGGTGTCAGTAGTTAACCGGTGCGCATAGCTCTTCCTCTCAGTATCCTGCCAGACTCAACAAATCCAGACTGATGGATCCATCCAACGCCGACATTCTCGAATTGAAAGAGATGATGAGGGAGTTGTTCAATGTCGTGCAAAGGCTCGCCTTGGGGTAGAAAGCAATTGCTGAGAGGGTGGAGAGGATTGAAAATTGGCTGAGGATGGAGAAAACTCAGGGGAATGCTCCATTGTTCGGAGTAAAGAAGCTCTTTGGCAATGGTCAGCACAAGAAGGAGGTTGAATCAAGTGGTGTGCATTCCAAAAAGGGGCACGGTAAGGATCGTTACCACCCTTATGCTGCTGCAGTGACTATCCCTGCTGGTGATCCACCTGTACAAAAGCAACAACCGCCACCTCAATAGAAAGCACAAAAAGCTGGGTGCCAAGTGAAGAAGGGGACGACGGATCGTCAGTTTGATAAGCCACCCGTGACTTATACCCTTCTATTCAAGAGGTTGAGGGATCTTGGGTTAGTACGGCCGAGGATATTGGTTCCTGTAGAACTGCATCGGAGGCCTGCAAACTACGATGAGAACGCCAGGTGCGAGTTCTATTCTGGGGCACCCGGATATAACATTGAGGGTTGTAGAGCTTTTAAGCATGCCGTCCAAGATATGGTGGATTCTAAGGCCATCAGTTTGGCACCGACACTGAATGATAATGCTAACCCCGTGCCGATGCATGGTCCTGTGGGGGTGAACGTGATGTCAAAGGACAAGAGAAAAATGGAGGAAACGAATGGGGATCAGTTAAAAACTCCCATGTCTATGGTCCAGAAGCATCTGATGAAGAGTGGAGCTTTCCCTGGTGGTGATAATTGTTGTGCGGCTGTCGCTACAAATGGGTGTGTAATGATGGGGGAAACGATCCAGAGAATGATAGAAGTAGAAATAGACGGTGGAAAATGTGAAACACCGAGTCAGGCAGTTGAAACCGTTAAGGTGGAAAATGCCATTGTTGCCGAGAAAGAGAAGAAGTTGTCCATTTCTTCTTACAAGCAGGCCATGGAAGTAGTGAAGGACGGAGAAGCCCTAGGCTGGGGAAAGATCATAGACATTATGGTGAAAGCAGATATGTTCGGGGTTGGCTATCAGCCAGGCCAAGACTCGTCTGGACAGAACAAAGGACGTCGTCAACCGTTCACATTCGTCAGTGCCGGAATGATGGATCCAGGTCACGCCTGTACAGTGGGTGAAGAGATTGACAGTGACCGCGAGCTTGAGTCGTGGATAAAATCGTGCGTACCAGGGAACTAGAGGGCCTCAAAGATCATCACTGTCACTCATCATGAAGAGTAATATTTCTGTTTTTCAATTCTGTTTGCATGAAAGCCATACGTTTTGCCCGAAACGTAATGGTCCATTGTAAGGGCCACCTCATGTGTTTCATTTTGCAACATTTTGCATCATTAATAAATGGATGTTTTTGTAGTAAAAGCGGTGTTCCCTGTTTTTCATTTATTTTTGCAGTTTAAAAAAATATAGAAATGGCAATGTTTGTTTTCATTTTTTCTCCTTTCGATTTGTCTCGTCCCGACTTCAAAAGTGACTATCCTCCTGATCTCATTGATAACAATTCGGTTACACCTCTGTATGACTTCGACAATCCGATCTATCACGCCGAAGAAGAAGGCGAAGAAGATTGTGATCTGCTGGAATTAGCCAGGTTGTTGAAACAAGAGGAGAAGGTGATTCAACCGCACGAGGAGCGAGTTGAGATTGTTAATCCAGGCACCGCTGAGGTCAGAAAGAAAGTGAAAGTTGGGGCCACTTCAGAGGCAAATGTCAAAAGCAGAATGGTAGCGCTGTTGAAAGAGTATGTCGATATCTTCGCCCGGTCTTATCAAAATGTGCCAGGGTGGAATACCGATGTTGTTGTGCACAAGCTACCATTGAGAGATGACTGTCCTCTAGTGAAGTGGAAGCCGATGCTGAAAAAGGATGAGAAGGTGAGAATGCGGGTGGACTATCGAGATTTGAACAGAGCCAGTCCGAAAGATGAATTCCCGGTACTTCACATTGATGTATTGGTTGATGGCATAGCTCAGTGCTCGGTGTTTTCCTTCATGGACGGCTTTTTTGGCCAAAATCAGATTGAAAGGTCGCCAGATGATATGAAGAAAACAGTGTTCATCGCACCATGGGGCACTTGCTGCTGTAGGTGACGCCATTTGGTCTCAAGAACGCCAGTGTCACGTATCAGAGGGCCATGGTGACTTTGTTTCATGATATGATTCATCATGAAATCAAATGCTGTGTTGATGACATGATAGCAAAGTCCCAAGCAGGAGAGGGCATCCGGTAGACCTGGTCAAGTTGTTGGACCAGTAAAGATAATTCAAACTGAGGTTGAATCCGAATCAGTGCACTTGTGGAGTGCTGTCCGGTAAAATGTTAAGGCTTATTGTGAGCGGATAAGAGGAATCGAGGTCGATCCTGCTAAAAAAAAAGAGAGAGAAAAAAATGAAAAAAGCAATACAAGAAACGCCTGAACCGAGAACAGAAAAAGCGGTTCGTGGTTCCTTGGATAGATTGAGCTGCACTTCACGGTTCACATCCCATCTAACAGCCACGTGTAAACCCATATTCAAACTGGTGAAAAAAAAGGGATCAAACGATCAGGTGGAATGATGATTTCCAAGGGGCATTGAAAAATAAAAGAATAGTTGCAGGAGCCTCTGACTCTAATACCTCCCTGTGGAGGGACGACCATTAATTCTGTACTTGACAGCCCTCGAGGGGTCTATGAGGTGTGTACTGGGGCAGCATGACGAGTCGGGTCGAAAAGAGCATGCAATTTACCTTAGCAAAAAGTTTATTGACTGTGAAATAATACATTCACTGCTCGAGAAAACTTGTTGTACTTTGACATAGGCTGCTCGCCGACTCAGACAGTATATGTTGGTTCATACCACTTTGTGGATTTCCAAGATGGATCCGGTCAAGTAAACAAGTGAGAAGCCAGCGTTCACCGGACGGGTTGCAAGATGATGAAGGATTTTAATAGAATACGGTATTCAATATACCTCTCAGAAAGCAATAAAGGGGAGTGTACTGTCTGGTTACCTCGCCCAACAACCCATTGAGGATTATCGACCGATGAAGTTTGAGTTCCCTGATGAGGACATCGAGGTGCTCAAATCGAAATATTGTGAGGAACCGATCCCGGAGGAGGGGCATGACCCTGAATCCGAACGGATTCTGATGTCTGATGGGGTGGTTAATGTGAATGAGTTAGTGCCGCTTTGGTTACGCCAAAGGGATCCCCCGTTCCTTTTGTTGCCCGGTTAGCATTTGAATGTACCAACAATGGTGGCTGAGTACAAAGCTTGTATCCTGGGTATCGACCTCAGCGCGTACGTCTACTGGGGCAACGCCGTTCTCGCTCGTGTATGGGATAGAAGTGGTATTACCTACTGAGGTCTAGATCCCATTGTGGAGAGTCCTGATGGATGAGAAATTAGAAAAGGCCGAGTGGATAAGGACTCGGTATGAAGGGAGCCCGATTGAGGAAAAAAGGCGGGCAGTTATTTGTCATGGGGCAGTTGTACCCAGTGCATGAAACGGGCTCTTAACCGAAGGGTGCGACCTCGTGCATCCCACGTAGGAGAGGTGGTGTTGAAAAGGATCCTTCCTCCTCAACGATCGTAGGGGCAAGTGGACACACAATTATGAATGCCCATTCGTGGTCAAGAAGGCGTTCTCTGGCAGAGCCTTGTTGTTGACGACCATGGATGGTGAGGATTTTCCATCCCCTGTGAATGCGGACGCAGTTAAAAAATACTTCGTAAGAGAGACCCGCTGGACGAAAAGAATAAAAGAGTCCAGGCAAAAATGGGCATCCCGGCGAACCAAAAAAAAACGAGAAAGGTTCGGGCAAAAATTAGGGATAAAAAGAAAAAACTGTACACCCGGCAAGTCGAAAACCCCACAAGGGCGGCTTGGGGCAAAAAAGGGTATCCCAGTAGACTAAAAACCCGAAAGGGCGGTCCAGGCAAAAGAGGGAATGAAACGAACAACTGCGTCCAGCATGATCGTTGATACTTTGGTTAAGACATCCTGGATAACCCCCGTCAGTGATCGGTCGACAGAGTCATGTTCAGAAGGCAGAAAGCACGGAGAGTCTTGAGGACATAAGGGGTGTAACCGAGTTGGAACTCGATGAGATCACGGTTTCACATTGCCATTAGGATAGATTTTTTCCTGTTGAGCGCAATTACCTCATTTCAGGGATTGCTTCCTGTGTACTGCTCTGTTACGAGCCACACCTTTTGTTCAGTCAATAAATGCATGTTCAGTCAAATAATTTTGTTTTTGTCTTCATTACCGCTTTGATTGCAAAAACATCCGTTTGTTTTGATAAAGAATCTTTGCATTTTGAGACATAGAGGTCCCTTCCGATGCATGCTTATAAGATTGAAAATTTGAAATCTTATTCGGAAGCCTGAGTGACCTCGGTGTTGAAATCTTGGCACGCCTGGGGCACGTTTTTTATCTGACGATCTCTTTTGCAGGTGTTGTTAGATATTTTCCCTCACTCGCAGGTTGTGATATGAAGCCCTTTGAAAAAAGAGATCCCCGCAGAGTCCAATCAGGGGCAAGGGATAGAAGAACGGTGAAAAGACGGTGAAAGAAGTACGACGACGATCCTAGAGGGTAATCAAGAAGACTCTTCAAAGTCCGAAGATTAGAGAGTTAGCCCGGATCTGAGGAGATCAATTGTCTCGAAGCAAAGAAAAGACGAAAATACAAGGTGACGAATCAGAAAAGGCCGGATCCGGGAACTCTCAAAAGTGGAAAGTTGACACTGCGGTGCGATGATGAATGCCAGTGTTCGACGAATCGACGGGCGTTCCGTGTCAAAAAGGCCGTGTCTCCCCAGCGGATTCGAGATCGGTGTCTCCTCAACATCCATGCCTGAAGGTTGCCTCTTCCCTAGCATGGTTGAGAATGATCCCCAGCAGGGTGGAGACTGTTAGTTCCTGAGCAAGTCGGAAGGTCGCTGTTTCCCCAGCGGAGGTGGTTGTTTGTCTATTTCCCCAGAGGAATCCCCAAGCGGATCGGGTTCAGTGGAGGTCGTCCCCAGTAAGGATTATCCACTCTCCAGCAGCTGTGCTATTCCCCAGCAGGGAGGAAATTGGAGGGGTATCCAATTCCTCAACAGAGTTCCTCGAGCTCCCCAGTGTTGTCCCCGGAGGGGACATGTTTTTATGCATTCATCATTTAGATAAGCATAGCATATTGCATCATTAAGTGTGTAGCATTTCCATGATTATGGAGCATTGCGCTGAAAAAAAACTCATGCATTAGCATTGCAAGCATAAACTAGCCCTAAGCCATGGTTACCATCCGAGAATGGATTTATCGGAAGTGTTTAGCGTCGCGACATTGGGTCGATTTCAGAATTGGGTTCCCCAGCATGGTTGAAAGGTTGGTGTTTTCCCAACAGGTGACTCCCTATTTGAGTGGGTATCCCCAGCAGTGCTACTCCCCACAGTGTTGGTAGATTGAATCAGAATCGTGTGCTCAGCAGGAGTTTTCCCCCCTTAGCATCTTGCAAGCTTGGAGCAGTTCCCCAGCAGAGGTGGATCATTGTGCAAACATCTGTACGACACATTTGCTACAGTTGCTCTTGACAAACAACATTCAGGATTGATAATCCCCCAGAGAGGTTTATTTCCTCACCCGTCAGTAAGAGGAAAGCTTAACTCCCCAGAGTGGTCCCCGGCAAGTGTCTGGCCTTGTCTGGACATATGTAGGTGTCATCCTTGCGATACCAGTGGGTGTCGTGTTGATCCCCGTGTGGGTCCTGTCTTTTGGTGTCTGTAGACATCATATTTCGATGTCCGTAACATCAGCCTCTCTTATCCCATTCATCCGTTGATGTCTGGTTGAGTCCTTCCTATTCGTCCGTTGGCGTCTAGTCGTGGTTTCTTTCTCCCATTCATCCGTTGATGTCTGGTTGAGTCCTTCCTATTCGTCCGTTGGCGTCTAGTCGTGGTTTCTCTTCCCATTCATCATCTTTCGATGACTGGTCGTGGTTTCTTTCTCTCATTCATCCGTTGATGTCTGGTTGAGTCCTTCCTATTCGTCCGTTGGCGTCTAGTCGTGGTTTCTCTTCCCATTCATCATCTTTCGATGACTGGTCGTGGTTTCTTTCTCCCATTCATCCGTTGATGTCTGGTTGAGTCCTTCCTATTCGTCCGTTGGCGTCTAGTCGTGGTTTCTCTTCCCATTCATCATCTTTCGATGACTGGTCGTGGTTTCTTTCTCCCATTCATCCGTTGATGTCTGGTTGAGTCTTCCTATTCGTCCTTTGGCGTCTAGTCGTGGTTTCTTTCTCCCATTCATCCGTTGATGTCTGGTTGAGTCCTTCCTATTCGTTCGTTGGCGTCTAGTCGTGGTTTCTTTCTCCCATTCATCCGTTGATGTCTGGTTGAGTCCTTCCTATTCGTCCGTTGGCGTCTAGTCGTGGTTTCTTTCTCCCATTCATCCGTTGATGTCTGGTTGAGTCTTCCTATTCGTCCGTTGGCGTCTAGTCGTGGTTTCTTTCTCCCATTCATCCGTTGATGTCTGGTTGAGTCTTCCTATTCGTCCTTTGGCGTCTAGTCGTGGTTTCTTTCTCCCATTCATCCGTTGATGTCTGGTTGAGTCTTCCTATTCGTCCGTTGGCGTCTAGTCGTGGTTTCTTTCTTCCATTCATCCGTTGATGTCTGGTTGAGTCTTCCTATTCGCCCGTTGGCGTCTAGTCGTGGTTTCTTTCTCCCATTCATCCGTTGATGTCTGGTTGAGTCTTCCTATTCGTCCATTGGCGTCTAGCCGTGGTTTCTTTCTCCCATTCATCCGTTGATGTCTGGTTGAGTCTTCCTATTTGTCCTTTGACGTCTGGTTGAGTGTCTTTTTTCCAATCATCCGTTGATGTCTGGTCACCCCTACATTGGTGTCGGTAAACGTCAAGTTTTTCCCATTTGGTCCGTTGACGTCTGGTTGAGTGTCTTTTTCCAGTCATCCGTTGATGTCTGGTCACCCCTACGTTGGTGTCGGTAAACGTCGAGTTTTTCCCATTCGTCCGTTGACGTCTGGTTGAGTGTCTTTTTCCAGTCATCCGTTGATGTCTGGTCACCCCTACGTTGGTGTCGGTAAACGTCGAGTTTTTCCCATTTCGTCCGTTGGTGTCTGGTTGAGTGTCTTTTTCCAGTCATCGGTTAATGTCTGGTCATGTATCCCTTTTTTGGTACATATCAAATCCCCAGTAGAGTCGTCGGTAAACGTCTTGTCTAGTTCCGGTTGTGAACATCTTGTTCCTCTCCCGTCAAGCCGCCATCGGCAAATGGCCTCGCTTTCCTTGATGTCAGTGAACATCAAGTCGACTGTTCAAGCCGCCATCGATAAATGGCCTCGCTTTCCTTGATGTCAGTGTACATCAAGTCGACTGTTCAAGCCGCCATCGGTAAATGGCCTCGCTTTCCTTGATGTCAGTGTACATCAAGTCGACTGTTCAAGCCGCCATCGATAAATGGCCTCGCTTTCCTGGATGTTAGTGTACATCAAGACGACTGTCTGTTTTCGTTCATCCCCCGCATAGTGCAAATTTCTACGGTTCTTTTGGTATTCAATCCCTGTTTACCTTGAATGTCTGATAGTCGTTGCTCTCATCCGTTCAGGTTCCCAGTTGATTGAATAGGGGCAGCTGTAGCACCTCAAATTTGCACCCCCCATTTGTACATCCATTTCATTTTTAGGTCATTAACATTGCATTCACACTGCATAGTGCATTGCATTTCATCAGTCAGAGACTGGCATCAGGAGAATTCATCTGTGCAAAGGAGCCAAGCATTTCCAGGAGATAAAGGCCCTATGAGCATTCCAGAGAGCTTATGTGAACCCAAGGTTCATTTTGAAGCAATTTGACCAAGTGCTAGAGGCTCAAAAGGCCACAGTGCAGTTTCAGGTCATCTAGGGCCCATAAAGGTCAACTGTAAGTCAACTGAGGGCTAGGAGGTGGAGAAATGGTTTGAGACACTTCATTCATGTCCCAAAGAGGTTTATTTAACATGTCAAACATCTACCTTTAAGATTTTGAAGCCAGATCAAAAGTTTCCCAAAATGGAAAGTGGCCTGTAATTTCAAGTTTCCAAAAATGGCAAGTTTTTGGACCAAATTCAACTTGACTTTCCAACATCAAAGAAGCTTCAAATGAAATTTTGTCCAACATGAAAGTTGAAGATATTTCTATCCCATTTCCAAAAAGTCCAAGATCATGAGTATCTGATGAACGGTTGAGGAGATATGACCAAATCATTGCCAAGTGTACATGGAACTTCAAAAGGGCATAACTTTTGACTCATAATTCCAAATGGAGTGGCTCTTTTTGCATAATTTTTCTCATGACATAAACTTTCCAAATCCATCAAGGCATTGCATGAAATTTGAACATATGATCATTTGCTTATTCATGAAGATTTTGGAGGGAAAATCATAAATTTAAAATTGGTGCATCATGGGCACAAATCACCATTGCCATTGTGTTTATTAGAAGTTTTTAAGTGAAAATGAGCAGCCATGTAGCACTGTTCACGTGTGCATGCTTCATGCACCCTCCAATTTTCAAGTTTTGCCAAACACCTTATTTTTCACTTAATTTCAACTAATCATGGTTAATTTGGATTAAGAATGGATTAGGACTTCATATATATATTCATAATCATAACAGAATGGAGGGGAATTCTAGATCTAGATCTCAAAATTCTCTCTCCCTCCAAAATTTTCTCCTAATCACAATTCAAAATTCTTCAACATAGCATCTTGATTTTATTGAAGAATCATGATCAGTGAGGGTGATTGAGTGTGAATCCAGCTTTTGTTTGAGGAATTCGAGCCATAATCAAGCAGTGGAAGCTCAAGAACATAGCAATGGCAGTTCAGATTTAAGCAAGATTGAAGCAGTTTCAAGTCTCAATTTCTTCATCAAACATCATAGCAAGTGTTCTGGAGTAGATTTGAAGCTTGCCAAGCCTTGGATTGTGCATTTCCAGAAGTTGATCTTCAAGAGGTTCAGTTTTCGAATCTCATAATTCTGCAATTCATTAACATGTTCATGTAGATCTTCCCACGCTGATGAATCTGAGCTAAATTTCACATGATTTGGTGCATTATTGAGTGAGATACGTGTGATTAAAGTTTTGTGCATCAAATTTCTTTTGTTCGATTCTCTCTGTTCTTGATGAATTAGGATTAGATTTTGGTTGATTTGTGATCTACATGTTGTAACGGTTCGAATGGTATGAATTTGGGCGAATTCTGAAAAAAAAATCAGGCGAGCTCACTGTTCCTCTGCCGTCTCCACGAAGGAGACTGTTGTTTCCGCCTTGAGAACCACTGTCTGGTTCTGGATAAGGTTTCTAGGGTTTTTTGCCACGAGTGCGTCCACCTGGCCTTTCTATTGGCCGCTACTGCTTTGACCTTTGCCACGCATTGCTTTGACTGCCACTAAGCGCCACATAGACTTAATGAAACGCAGCGTATTAGGCGTGTTTTTGAATGTGGACCGAGTTCGATTCCAGCGTGCAGCAATAGTTCAAATTAATCCTCATTTTCTCCATTTCCCTCCATCATTCCATATGCTTTGTTCATTTTAATTCAAATTTTTATGTCAACTTTGAAAATTCATGATAAATTGAAAAATGCTCCAAATAATTCCTGGTTTTTTGCTACTTGTTCATTGAAATGTCCTTTATTTTTTGATGTTAAATTCTGAAATTGTGCATGGCTGGATTTTTGTTGGTGCTAGACTCTTTGAACATGTGTGCTTTTGTGACATAGCTCCATTCATCCTATCATGAAATGCTCAATATTGATCCAAATGCCATGAAATTTTGCATGATGATTGTTAACATGTTAATGGACTTGTGTGATTTTATTTGGCATTTTTTGCAGTTTGCTTCACTGTTTGGGACACATGTACTTAAGGTGTGACAATTTGTGTCACACAATTGGATGATCAACTTGTGCATTTTCATTTCCATATCAAATGGGCTTCTCTGTTTATGATTTTTGGTATGATGATTTTATTGGACATGCTGTATGCTCATGATTTTTTTCAGAATTGTTTGAATCATTTCTGTTCTGATTTGGAATTTTGAGTCTCAATGTCCAAATGTATGCTTTGAATTTGCCTTTGCCTTCTCTTGCACATGAAATGGATTTGTCTAATGCTTTTGACTTGGTCCTTTTTAGGACATGTTCTTGATTGAATAAACATGCTTTGTGTTGAGTATTAGTTTCTGTTTTGAATTTTTCCCCACTTTTGACCCTAGGCTTTGCCCTAGGGGTTTGAACTCACATTTGAGCTTTGAATTTCAGGTTCAAGCATTCATCTCTATGATTGATGTTGCTCCATCATTTGAGCTTGGCTATTGATGTGTTCCATTAACATTTGCTGTTTTGTAGGATCTTTGAATGATGAAACAATTTGAGTTGCTTGCCTCTTAGGCCCTGTACTGTTTGTTTGTCTGTGAATAGTTTGTCTGAATACTGTACTGATTGTTTGGTTGTTTACACAGGTACTTTAGCCGCTTTAACTCATTATTTGAGTTGCTTTGCTTTGCTTGTGGTTGGCATACCACCTAGGTAATGACCTCTAACTCCATGTAGTCTGGAAGATCTGTCATGTTATGTTGGCAGGCACCTGTCTGAAGCCCTCCTTAAGAGGCAATGCTTGTGGTTGTTTATCTTTGTGCCTTGTACATTCAAAGACCTCATAAGTGAAGAGGTATTGGCAGATACAAGGGATGTGCAATCCATCCCCTGCTATTCAGTTGTGTCTTTCATCCTGCTCACACCATGTGTTGATGCACTTTGAATAAAAACCCAAAATCTTGTTGTGTCAGTCATTGCGGAATAGAGTCCCACATTCTGGACTCCCACACTTTCATTGCTTGAAGCTCTCCCAGGCCAGGGATAAGAGCTATGAGGTCATACCCTCATTCCCATTTCATCTGCTTCACCCTAACTCTCAATGTTAGGGTTAAGAGCTCCAGACACCCCCTTTCAGTTGGCTTGTTTGTCGAGGTTGATTTGACCCCTTGACTAAAGCCCAGCCTTGTATGAGCCACTTGTTTGCATATAGTGTGTGTGCTTGCTCTCTTGTACTTGTGTTTTCTTATGTGCTGTTTAGGCTAGCTTGCTCCCTGTGCAAGTTAGGTTAGGACTAGAGACCTCAACTTAGGGATCGTATGCATGACAACTTCTAGGCTCGAGTCGTAGTCTCCCTAGTAGCTTGTTATCTCCCTAGTCTCTAGTTAGGATAGAAGTTCTTTCCATGTTAAGGGGAACTACGTCGCCCTGATCCTCATACCAGATGAGGTACGTAGGCAGGAGATTGAGCTGATCTCTCCGGGCAACCTTTTTGTTTCATTTGTCGTTTGTTTGGAGTCTGACATAAGTCCAGCGATTGGCAGTTGGTTTCCTGGGTGTTTGTTTGTTTGGAGTCTGACATAAGTCCAGCGATTGGCAGTCGATTTCCTGTGTGCGTTTGTTTGTCTGGAGTCTGACATAAGTCCAGCGATTGGCAGTCGGTTTCCTGTGTGTGTTCGTTGGTTCGGAGTCTGATGTAAGTCCAGCGATTGGCATTCGGTTTCTATGTTTGCCTGTGTGTCTGGAGTTGGATGTAAGACCAGCGTTTGGCATTCCGTTTCCAGTTGTGTGTTTGCTTTGACGTCTCAACGTCTCTGTTTAGCGTTTTGTTTGGTGTGCGTTAGCCGAGCTACGAGTGCTCTGATTCTTACTCTTGTTAGAGAAGATACGTATGCATAGGATGCGACATCCTAGCGAGCACATTCCCATGTCCCCGAACTACGTCGACTCTGATGTTTGTGTCTGACAAACTACGTAGGCCCAGGATGCGATATCCTGCCGAGTCCGTTTCTTCCGTCTTTCATCTGTGTTTTATCCGAGTCTTGTGCAGTGTTTTGAGCAGTTATCTAGCAACCTTTCTTCTATTCTTTCTGAGCGTGGATCTCGTCGAGTACGACGGATGCGTAGGGGTGCTAATACCTTCCCTTCGCATAACCGACTCCCGATCCTATCAATCTCTGGTCGCGAGACCATTCCTTTCCAGGTTTACTTCGAGCGTTTCCTTTCCCTCATTTGGGATAAATAACGCACGGTGGCGGCTCTGTGTTTCTTTTTCCCGCCGGTTTTTCGCGTAATGCGACAGGTGTCACCTATTTTTGCCCAGGAAGCCCCATATGTCCATGCTGATGCGCCTGCTGCTGTTCTCGAGGATTTTGGAGTAGGCCCGTATGACACATCATTGTTGCCTCTATATGCAGACCATGCTGCCAGACACATGTGAGACAAAATGGTAAAATTTATTTGTAATTATTATTTGAAACACATTTTTTATAATATTCTAACTTTCTAATGTTGGTGTATTTTTTGCAGTACCTTGATGCATGAAAATGTATCAACCATGGTCGGAAGATTACGAGAGTAGAGAAACCCAAGGAACAATAGTTTCAAGGTGCCATGCAACTATCTAAGTTTTGAGATTTATGCATGATCGATTATACTATTATTAACCAGGGTATCCTGTCAAAATTCGTTGAAATATGGCACTCTGATATGTTATTTTTCATCTTCTGCATGGTTAGATATCTATCACACTAGATGATGTGTCATGTTTGCTACATCTATCCATTAGGTGAAGATTATTAGACCACTATATGATGACCATACCTGATACACTGGAGATGATGGTGACCTATTTGGGACCTAACCCAGCAGATGCCTTAAAGGAGCTGAAAGATACCAAAAGGTGTCATACTACATTTGGATACTTTGACAACTAATATACGCACCACATGGCTGAGGCATTATAGGTAGATGGTGATGATGATCATGTTATGTATCATAGAGCTTATGTATTAAGGGCATACCTCATGTACTTGGTTGGCACATCCATATTTGAAGAAAAAAATTATATTACGTGGATATGGCTTACCTCAGATACTTCATTGACTTGGAGCGGATTCATGAGTACAACTGGGGGTCGTTTGTTTGCTTTACATGTACTCCAAGTTAGCTGAAGGCTGTCATACCCCAAAAATTACCCATCATTTTTCCTAAAAAAAAAAAAAAAAAAAAAAAAAAAAAAAAAAAAACGAAAAAAAAAACGAAAAAAAAAAATTTAATTAATTAATTAATTAATTAATTAATTAATTAATTAAAATAAATAAATAAATAAAATATAACAAATTATTTTGGACTTGGGTCTCCCTCATTCCAAGCCCATTACCCACAAAATTAGTCTATAAATACTGAAGTTTCAGTAGAGGAAAAGGGGGGGAGTTAGACTTGGAGTTTACACTGGGAGATTCACTGGAGAAAGAAGGAAGAGAAGCAAAATACTCTGAGGTTTCCTTGGAACAAAACCTTGAGGAAAAAGAAAGAGAGAGAACAGAGAAGGACGGATAGAAACTTTGGCATAGGAACCCTGCCAACCCGGAGAATTCAGAGTAAAGAAATCCGGAAAGCAGCCCATCCGCACCGAAGCCACCGCCGCCCAATTCCCGCCGCCTAACTCATTCCGATACCACAAGTGATCAACCCCTTCAACCTTGAATTGGCAAACAGGTTTGCGTATCTCTATTGTTTATACTTTCAATTGGCCATATTTGCATATATAATGCATCATGATTAAATGTTGATATATAATTTGCTTTCGTATGTGAATTTAAATATGCCTGAATACCCTGAATGTTTGACCATGCTGTTCCTGTGATTAAATGCCATAAAAATTCAAGGTTCCTAACATGGGGCTGTTTTCAAATTCAAAATCCGTGGCCGCTGGCTAGCACATCGCTAGGCGAGCCTGGGGCGAGTATTCGCCTGGCCTTCGCTAGGCGAGGCAGAGGCGAACGAGACAGTTGCTGACTTTTCTATTCTTTTTTTTTATGTGTTATCATAGCCATGCATTATTCATCCTATCCTATTTATTGTTGTGATATTTCTCCGGTGTAATCTTTGATTGCACCCTGATTTGGTGTTCTGACATGTTTCTTTTTTTTTTTTGAGTTTCGTAAAGGTTCACATATCCCAGGAAAAGGTTATTGGCTAGGTATTCCACTTTATTTGTGGGATACCCTTGTGGAGTTTCACCCTAAATTAATTTTTAATGTATTAATTTCTAATGTATTAATTTTTTAATATATTAATTTTAATAATTTTAATGTGGAGTTTCATCCTAATTATATAATTAATTGTAAAACTTTGCCTTTGAATAAGTGATCTTGGACCTCTCTTTGTTGCCTTACGATTACGATATTACGGTCATGTCCCGCGAACGTGGGGATACCCTTAGCAAAGACCCTTCGGTTAAATCATCATAAAATAAATTATAGTCCCTCGGATGTTGCCTTCGAATATACAACTTTGTCCCTCGATGACCCTCCGATGTTGCCTACGGTTAAAAGATGATAGTCCCTTCGAATGCTAAGATATCCTCGTAACTGTTGCCTTCAATGACCTATCGATGACCCTACGATGACCCTTAAACATCCAAAGGATAAAACTACTTATTTCTCAATAATAAGGACAGTTTTACCCTCATAAGGATAGGAAATGCTCATAAAGACCTTGGGTCGGTATAACTCTTAATTGTTGGCTCACAATCTAAAAACAATTTTCACACCTCACACCTTTCAAAATATCTTTAGAAAATCACCACTTGGTATATACTCATACTAGAATCATTACCGAGTTATATTTTTCTAAACAATTTCCAAAACTAAACGAGATAACTACTTTGTATATATTCATACAAGAATCATTACAAAGTTAAATTCTCTTTCCAAAAACAATTTTCCAAACAATTCACAAACATTTTTTTTCAGACAAAAATAATATAAGTGATCGAGCAATTAAGAGCCCATGGATAACCATGGATACAAAGGGTGCTAACACCTTCCCTTTGTATAATGTACCTCCCGAACCCAAAATCTAAATTAAGGTCTTTCCTGTTCTTTTCCACCTTTCCTTATTGGATAAAAGAAAAGTCGGTGGCGACTCTTGCTAACCGCGACATTGCGATAAAAAACACAAAAAGTCCAGTTCACCGTATGACAGAACTGGCGACTCTGCTGGGGACGATTTAAAAAGAGAGGTTACCTTAAAAACAAGATCACTTATTCAATTTGTCTGATTTATTTTTAAGGGATTGCTTGGGTATGTTATGCTTGAGGGAAAGATCCTACACCCGGATCTAGTGTACCTTAGGTAAGTAGCAAGAGATCATCGCGACTGTCCGACGTATACTGGAATGGTCAAAATGATGGCTACGGTTAATGTGGCACTTTGGATGTCCTGATGTTCCTCATGTTAGTTGAGGAAATATTTGGCATTCACGTGGTGCCATAAAAGCATTAACCAGACCTTTAGAACCCTAATTGACTCATCCTGGCCATTAGAAAGTAGTGAGATAACTGGCTTCGGTTCCGACTGGAGTTGGTTGAGACTCGATGCTACACTCTTTGAGATTGGACTTTAGGGAAGCTTCGGTCAACCACTTGGTGTTGCACTGAAGTGGACTTAAGGAAAGGTCAATGATTTGAGATCCTTCTAGAACCCGGTTACTATTCTAAGACAGGTTGAACCCACCAAACTTCAGTGGGGAGGGTACTTACCTATGGAACTCATGCAAGCCTTAAAACCTAGGAATGATTGTTGTATGACTTGCTTATGCTTGTTATTTGTTTAATATCATAATATCATAACATCATAACATCATAACATCATAACATCATAACATTATGACATTGCACTAATCACTTCGAGGACTTAGGGATTTAACTTGGCTCTATTTTGTAAGGCTATGGCTCCCAGGAAGACTATCCGGATAAATTTTGTAGTCATCTCTCCTCAACTCAAGGATTTAGTGTCAGAACTTCCTGATCACGCTCAGTTCGTCAAAAAGCATGGTTCTCTCCTCAATTTGGTTACCACTGGTTTCAAAGAAGATATGATGAGAGTCCTATTCCAGTTCTTCGATCCTAAACATCATTGCTTCACATTCCCAGATTATCAGTTGGTGCCCACATTAGAAGAATTTTCCCAGCTGCTTGGGATACCTATTCTTAATCAAATACCTTTCAGTGGTTTAGAAAAGATTCCGAGGTCCGAAAAAGTTGCCGCAGCTTTACACATGACAAAGTCAGATATTGAAGCTAATTGGGTAACAAGAAGTGGAGTTAAGGGTTTACTTGCCAAATTTCTGATGAATAAGGCCCGAGAATTCTTAAAAGTCATGAATGTCCATGCTTTCAAGGAGATTCTAGCATTACTAATCTATGGTTTGGTGTTATTCCCTAATCCAGATCAATTCATAGACATGAATGCTATTCAGATATTTCTCGCTCGTAACCCTGTGCCTACCTTGCTCGGCGACATTCTGCATTCCCTTCACACTCGTACTATGAAGAGGCAAGGGACTCTCATGTGCTGCATACCTTTATTATCCAGGTGGTTTATTTTGCACCTTCCTCAGTCAGTCTTGAAGAATGAGCAAAGTTTGAGATGGTCTCAAAGGATAATGTCGCTCTCCCACTCAGACATCCGTTGGTGTCCTCATTTCAAAGAAAACAATATCATCATTGACCGTTGTGGAGAATTCCCTAATGTACCACTCATGGGGATAAGAGGAGGTATTACTTATAATCCTGCTTTAGCCCTACGTCAGTTTGGTTGTGCTCGAAGAGATGGTCCACATGAAATAATTATACAAGGCACGGTGTTTGACTATGATAACGATTCCCAAGGTCTCCGTCAAAGATTTGTGCGAGCTTGGGGCATGGTGAAAAGAAATACTTTAGGACAGAAAAACTCTATTCCTATGGAACCTTATCTCAGATGGGTCCGCACAAGAGCTCGTGAACTTGTCATGCCATATCTGGCAGTCGGACCACTGATTGTTGAACCAGAAGCTGAAGGAGGTACTCCTCAGATCGTCCCTTATCCAGATATGCCTACCGATGTTGAAGAGTTAAAGAAGTCCTGGATCCAGTTGAGAGAGGAAAGGGATACTTTTGAAGCCCAGTTCTGTGCTACAAGGAAGAAGGTGTTAGAGCTCACCGGCCAGCTTAATGAGGAACGAAGACTCAATACATATCTTCGCCCAAAAAGAAGCCGTCCCTGGGAGACCTGAGCTTTTATTGTATTTTACTTCTTATTATAATGAATATTAATCAAATATTATTAATAAAAGTGGCTTTCTTTTTTGGTAGTTTATGCAAAATTAAATTCCAAAAGTCCTTGAAAACATTTCATACATTGCATAGCATAACATGACATTGCATAACAGGTACTCTAAAAGGATCAGTATTCTCACGATTTTCCTTCAAACAGAAAAATGGACCTCGAACAAACTGTCAAAGATCTCCAGGCTCAGAATGCTCAACTCCAGGAGATGATCTTGAACTTATCCAAGGGGCAGGAGGAACTGAAGACTCTCTTGCTCAAGAAGAAAAAGGACAAGAAATCTGTGAGGCACATTAACCCGGGAAGAAGGCAGTTTACGAAGATCAATATGACTTTAGCACAAGCACTGCAGGGTATGCTAAAAGTAAATTTAATTACCCTCAGAGATCCTCCTGCAAAACCCAACACTACTTCTCCTCGTTATAATCCCAACGCCAGGTGTGCCTATCACTCCGATAGCCCCGGGCATGATACGAATGATTGCTGGTCGCTGAAGAACAAGATTCAGGATATGATCGACGCTGGGGAATTTGAATTTGATCCTCTGGATATTCCTAATGTCATCACTGCTCCTATGCCCGATCATGACAAGACTGTTAATGCTGTAGAAGATGTGAATAGCGATTGCAACTTGGATAATTGGAAGGCTGAAGACACTATTCCAACTTCCTTTAGTCAGGAGTAATTGTTTGTTGTTTATTCAATGTATCAAATTTGGTTAAATGTTTTGTCATTCTCATAAGCATATTCATATTCAATAAATCAATGGACTTTTTGCATTCAAATATTGCGCTCTTTATCTTTCCTGTCATTTTTCAAATAAGCTATGCTTTCTTGCACACACTCACGTAACAAATTGCGTATCCACATCCACTCTGGATCCTGTTGATAATAGTTCTGCTACTGTTCATTATGACTTCGAAAATCCGATCTACCAAGCCGAAGATGGAAGTGAGGAAGATTGTGAAGTACCTGAAGAACTTGCCAAACTGTTACTGAAAGAAGAAAGGACTGTACAGCCGCATGAGGAGTCAATTGAAACTGTCGATCTGAGTACTAAAAGTAGACAAGAAAGAAGTCAGAAGCCTCTTGGGGCACTTGAATTACATTGCCCGGTTTATATCCTACTTGACTGCTACTTGCAAACCTATCTTCAAATTACTGAGGACAGTCAAGAGATGATGAATGTCAGGAAACTTTTGATAAAATCAAGAAGTGTCTCCAAGAACCTCCAATTCTGACATCACCAGTTGAAGGAAGACCTCTAATCATGTATTTGACCGTGTTAGAAAATCCAATGAGGTGTGTTGGGGCAACATGACGAGTCTGGTCGAAAAGAGCATGCCATATACCGCCTTAGCAAAAGGTACCGACTGTGAAACAAGATACTCATAGCTCGAGAAAGCTTGCTGCGCTTTGGCTTGGGCTGCTCGCCGACTAAGACAGTACATGTTGAATCATACCACTTTATTGATTTCTAAGATGGGTTCTATCAAATATCTATTCGAGAAACTTGTTGTCTCCTGAAAGAGTTATCACTGATAATAGTGCTAATTTGAACAACAAGATGGTTACTGAACTCTGCACGCGGTTCAAAATAAAACACTCTAATTCTTCTCCGTACCGGCCAAGGATGAACGGCGCCGTGGAGGCTGCTAACAATGTCCAGAAGCCTATACAAAAGATGACAGTAATGTACAAAGACTGGCATGAGATGTTACCATTTGCTTTTCATGACTATCGCACTTCAGTACGCACTTCGACAGGGGCAGCTCCGTTCTCTTCAGTCTATGGAATGGAAGCCATCTTACCAGTGGAAGTTCAGGTTCCCTCGCTAAGAATCATGAAAGAGGCGGGCTTAGATGAAGAGGAACGGATTCAGACTCGACTCGATCAGATAAATTTGATGGATGAGAAGAGACTTGCGGCTGTATGTCACGGGCAGATATATCAGAAGCGCATGACCAGGGCATTCAACAAAAAGGTCAAGAGACAAGTGTATCAAATTGGCGACTTGGTAATCAAGTGTATCGTGCTACCGCAAACTGATCCCAGAGGCAAATGGACTCCCACGTACAAAGGGCCATTTGTAGTTAAGAAGGTATTCTCTGGTGGAGCCATGATACTTGCTACAGTGGATGGCGAAGATTTCCCGCATCCCGTGAACGCGGACATAGTTAAAAAATACTACGCATGAAAAAGACCCGCTAGATCGACGTATCTAGGCAAAAGTAAGGGCATCCCGGCGAACCAAAAGGGTTCGGGCAAAAATTAGGGATATATATAAAAAAATGTACACCCGGCAAGTCGAAAACCTGAAAAGGTGGCTTGGGCAAAAAAGGGTATCCTGGTGGGCTGAAAACCTGAAAAGGCGGTCCAGGCAAAAATTAGGGATTAAAGCGTATGACTATGTCCCGTTCTCAGTCAACTTTCATCCAAGTTCGAGGGACTGACCAAGCCAATCACTTCTATCCGACAGCAAGGGATGAGATGCTCGAAGACATAATGACAGTAGTAGGCTTAAAATCAATAGGACTTTTTCTGCATAGCTTTCTCTTTGTTTTTGACAATTTCCTCTTACTAGGATTTCTGTCTCCTTGTACACAATTTGCCTGTTTATAGGCCTTCTTTCAAAAATCAATACAACCCTCTTTCAAAAAAAGATGCTTTTGTTTTTTACTTTTCTGTTTTGGTTGCGTAAATGTCCATTGATTTAATTTGAATTAATATATGCATTTGAATATGATCAATGTTTATCAAAAATACGTACATAGAATAGCAATAGCAATTACTACAAGACTTCGGGATCGAGGATAAGGTCTAATCATGCTTCCAATGAATCCACTACCAATTCTCTTCCCCCAACAAGCCTGTTTTTCCCCAGAAGAAGTTGGCAGTATTCCCCGGCACAGCCAGCTATTCCCCAACAGAGGTCGGTATCATCAGACAGATTGATCATCTCATCCATCCCCAGCCAGGCTCTGTTGAATATCTCTACCATCAGACAGAAATCAGAACCCCCAGCCGAGAGAGGGTCCTCAACACGAATATCTCCAATCAGTAGATGGGGATTTATTTTCCCCAGTAGAGTCCCCAAGCAGAACTTCTCATACGCATAACTCATTCATTACATCATTTCTCAGCATACGCATGCATACAACATTCGCATTTATTTTCGAAAGCATAAAACATCTCATGCATCATGACATAGCATAAAGCTAACTTTTCTTTGCAGGTTAATTATCCTCCTGATATAGTCAAAGTAAAAGGCTCATTCAGGCACACGCCTTTATCAATCACAGACAAGATTCAGATACATATTCCAGATGCAATTCATGGGAACATTCATTCTGACAACACTTCGATATCCTCCTAGCGATGGCATCTTTAAGCCCATCCCAGACATTTATTGCAAGTACAACGTATACAGATACAGCCTAACATACGGTTCATTCTGATTCAGCTCAACATATGACTCCTTCAACTCAGATACGATCTAGCATACGATCCATTCTGACCTTCGACAACTCAGAGACGATCTAATGTATGATCCATTCTGACCTTCAACAACTCAGATACGATCTAGCGTACGATCCATTCTGACCTTCTTCAACTCAGATACGATCTAACGGACGATCCATTCTGACCCTCAACAACTCAGATACGATCTAGCGTACGATCCATTCTGACCTTCTTCAACTCAAGTACAGTCTAATGCACGACCAAGTTAGACCTTCATCTGACCAGATGCTACCTTCGGACAGGTACATTTCTGGATGGTAGTCTAGTATACGGCTACTCCCTTTCTCAGATGCTACCTTCGGACAGGTACATTTCTGAATGGTAGTCTAGTATACGGCTACTCCCTTTCCCAGATGCTACATTCGGACAGGTACATTTCTGAATGGTAGTCTAGTATACGGCTACTCCCTTTCCCAGATGCTACCTTCGGACAGGTACATTTCTGGATGGTAGTCTAGTATACGGCTACTCCCTTTCTCAGATGCTACCTTCGGACAGGTACATTTCTGAATGGTAGTCTAGTATACGGCTGCTCCCTTTCCCAGATGCTACCTTCGGACAGGTACATTTCTGGATGGTAGTCCAGTATACGGCTACTCCCTTTCCCAGATGCTACCTTCGGACAGGTACATTTCTGGATGGTAGTCTAGTATACGGCTACTCCCTTTCCCAGATGCTACCTTCAGACAGGTACATTTCTGGATGGTAGTCTAGTATACGGCTACTCCCTTTCTCAGATGCTACCTTCGGACAGGTACATTTCTGAATGGTAGTCTAGTATACGGCTGCTCCCTTTCCCAGATGCTACCTTCGGACAGGTACATTTCTGGATGGTAGTCCAGTATACGGCTACTCCCTTTCCCAGATGCTACCTTCGGACAGGTACATTGCTGGATGGTAGTCTAGTATACGGCTACTCCCTTTCCCAGATGCTACCTTCGGACAGGTACATTTCTGGATGGTAGTCCAGTATACGGCTACTCCCTTTCCCAGATGCTACCTTCGGACAGGTACATTTCTGGATGGTAGTCCAGTATACGGCTACTCCCTTTCCCAGATGCTACCTTCGGACAGGTACATTTCTGGATGGTAGTCCAGTATACAGCTACTCCCTTACTCAGATGCTACCTAGTGCACGGTACATTTCTGAAGTGTAGTCTAGTGTACGACTACTCCCTTTTACCATCAGATTCAGCCTACTGGACGGCTCAATCTGCAACTCAGATTCGATTTAATGTACGATCCATTCTGAGCTCCAGCAACTCCAATACGGTCTAACGTACGACCCATTCGGATCCTCAACTACTCAGATGCTACCTAGTGTACGGTACATTTCTGAAGTGTAGTCTAGTGTACGACCACCCCTTTCATCATCAGATTCAGCCTAACGGACGGCTCTCTCTTCAACTCAGATACGATCTAGCGTATGGTCCATTCTGATCCTTTATCCCCAACAACATATGACACACTCCGACTCCCCAGCGAAGTCGGCAGCCTAATGGATGACTCATTATTCGGTCTAATGTACGACCCAGTGTGGCACCCATTTCATCAAACCTCCCGGATGGCATCTGTAAGCCCATCTCCATCAAGACCAACTGTCGATTCTCAAGTGCAAATTTTTGGGGCATTCTAGTGTTCAATAATCTTCCACCTCCAGACCACGAATGACATACACGCTATCCTAACTCTCTCGGTTCAAGAATATTGAACAGGGGCAGCTGTCATACCCCAAAAATTACCCATCATTTTTCCTAAAAAAAAAAAACGAAAAAAAAACGAAAAAAAAAACGAAAAAAAAACGAAAAAAAAAAATTTAATTAATTAATTAATTAATTAATTAATTAATTAATTAAAAATAAATAAATAAATAAAATATAACAAATTATTTTGGACTTGGGTCTCCCTCATTCCAAGCCCATTACCCACAAAATTAGTCTATAAATACTGAAGTTTCAGTAGAGGAAAAGGGGGGGAGTTAGACTTGGAGTTTACACTGGGAGATTCACTGGAGAAAGAAGGAAGAGAAGCAAAATACTCTGAGGTTTCCTTGGAACAAAACCTTGAGGAAAAAGAAAGAGAGAGAACAGAGAAGGACGGATAGAAACTTTGGCATAGGAACCCTGCCAACCCGGAGAATTCAGAGTAAAGAAATCCGGAAAGCAGCCCATCCGCACCGAAGCCACCGCCGCCCAATTCCCGCCGCCTAACTCATTCCGATACCACAAGTGATCAACCCCTTCAACCTTGAATTGGCAAACAGGTTTGCGTATCTCTATTGTTTATACTTTCAATTGGCCATATTTGCATATATAATGCATCATGATTAAATGTTGATATATAATTTGCTTTCGTATGTGAATTTAAATATGCCTGAATACCCTGAATGTTTGACCATGCTGTTCCTGTGATTAAATGCCATAAAAATTCAAGGTTCCTAACATGGGGCTGTTTTCAAATTCAAAATCCGTGGCCGCTCGCTAGCACATCGCTAGGCGAGCCTGGGGCGAGTATTCGCCTGGCCTTCGCTAGGCGAGGCAGAGGCGAACGAGACAGTAGCTGACTTTTCTATTCTTTTGTTTTATGTGTTATCATAGCCATGCATTATTCATCCTATCCTATTTATTGTTGTGATATTTCTCCGGTGTAATCTTCGATTGCACCCTGATTTGGTGTTCTGACATGTTTCTTTTTTTTTTGAGTTTCGTAAAGGTTCACATATCCCAGGAAAAGGTTATTGGCTAGGTATTCCACTTTATTTGTGGGATACCCTTGTGGAGTTTCACCCTAAATTAATTTTTAATGTATTAATTTCTAATGTATTAATTTTTTAATATATTAATTTTAATAATTTTAATGTGGAGTTTCATCCTAATTATATAATTAATTGTAAAACTTTGCCTTTGAATAAGTGATCTTGGACCTCTCTTTGTTGCCTTACGATTACGATATTACGGTCATGTCCCGCGAACGTGGGGATACCCTTAGCAAAGACCCTTCGGTTAAATCATCATAAAATAAATTATAGTCCCTCGGATGTTGCCTTCGAATATACAACTTTGTCCCTCGATGACCCTCCGATGTTGCCTACGGTTAAAAGATGATAGTCCCTTCGAATGCTAAGGTATCCTCGTAACTGTTGCCTTCAATGACCTATCGATGACCCTACGATGACCCTTAAACATCCAAAGGATAAAACTACTTATTTCTCAATAATAAGGACAGTTTTACCCTCATAAGGATAGGAAATGCTCATAAAGACCTTGGGTCGGTATAACTCTTAATTGTTGGCTCACAATCTAAAAACAATTTTCACACCTCACACCTTTCAAAATATCTTTAGAAAATCACCACTTGGTATATACTCATACTAGAATCATTACCGAGTTATATTTTTCTAAACAATTTCCAAAACTAAACGAGATAACTACTTTGTATATATTCATACAAGAATCATTACAAAGTTAAATTCTCTTTCCAAAACAATTTTCCAAACAATTCACAAACATTTTTTTCAGACAAAAATAATATAAGTGATCGAGCAATTAAGAGCCCATGGATAACCATGGATACAAAGGGTGCTAACACCTTCCCTTTGTATAATGTACCTCCCGAACCCAAAATCTAAATTAAGGTCTTTCCTGTTCTTTTCCACCTTTCCTTATTGGATAAAAGAAAAGTCGGTGGCGACTCTTGCTAACCGCGACATTGCGATAAAAACACAAAAAGTCCAGTTCACCGTATGACAGAACTGGCGACTCTGCTGGGGACGATTTAAAAAGAGAGGTTACCTTAAAAACAAGATCACTTATTCAATTTGTCTGATTTATTTTTAAGGGATTGCTTGGGTATGTTATGCTTGAGGGAAAGATCCTACACCCGGATCTAGTGTACCTTAGGTAAGTAGCAAGAGATCATCGCGACTGTCCGACGTATACTGGAATGGTCAAAATGATGGCTACGGTTAATGTGGCACTTTGGATGTCCTGATGTTCCTCATGTTAGTTGAGGAAATATTTGGCATTCGCGTGGTGCCATAAAAGCATTAACCAGACCTTTAGAACCCTAATTGACTCATCCTGGCCATTAGAAAGTAGTGAGATAACTGGCTTCGGTTCCGACTGGAGTTGGTTGAGACTCGATACTACACTCTTTGAGATTGGACTTTAGGGAAGCTTCGGTCAACCACTTGGTGTTGCACTGAAGTGGACTTAAGGAAAGGTCAATGATTTGAGATCCTTCTAGAACCCGGTTACTATTCTAAGACAGGTTGAACCCACCAAACTTCAGTGGGGAGGGTACTTACCTATGGAACTCATGCAAGCCTTAAAACCTAGGAATGATTGTTGTATGACTTGCTTATGCTTGTTATTTGTTTAATATCATAATATCATAACATCATAACATCATAACATCATAACATCATAACATTATGACATTGCACTAATCACTTCGAGGACTTAGGGATTTAACTTGGCTCTATTTTGTAAGGCTATGGCTCCCAGGAAGACTATCCGGATAAATTTTGTAGTCATCTCTCCTCAACTCAAGGATTTAGTGTCAGAACTTCCTGATCAGGCTCAGTTCGTCAAAAAGCATGGTTCTCTCCTCGATTTGGTTACCACTGGTTTCAAAGAAGATATGATGAGAGTCCTATTCCAGTTCTTCGATCCTAAACATCATTGCTTCACATTCCCAGATTATCAGTTGGTGCCCACATTAGAAGAATTTTCCCAGCTGCTTGGGATACCTATTCTTGATCAAATACCTTTCAGTGGTTTAGAAAAGATTCCGAGGTCCGAAAAAGTTGCCGCAGCTTTACACATGACAAAGTCAGATATTGAAGCTAATTGGGTAACAAGAAGTGGAGTTAAGGGTTTACTTGCCAAATTTCTGATGAATAAGGCCCGAGAATTCTTAAAAGTCATGAATGTCCATGCTTTCGAGGAGATTCTAGCATTACTAATCTATGGTTTGGTGTTATTCCCTAATCCAGATCAATTCATAGATATGAATGCTATTCAGATATTTCTCGCTCGTAACCCTGTGCCTACCTTGCTCGGCGACATTCTGCATTCCCTTCACACTCGTACTATGAAGAGGCAAGGGACTCTCATGTGCTGCATACCTTTATTATCCAGGTGGTTTATTTCGCACCTTCCTCAGTCAGTCTTGAAGAATGAGCAAAGTTTGAGATGGTCTCAAAGGATAATGTCGCTCTCCCACTCAGACATCCGTTGGTGTCCTCATTTCAAAGAAAACAATATCATCATTGACCGTTGTGGAGAATTCCCTAATGTACCACTCATGGGGATAAGAGGAGGTATTACTTATAATCCTGCTTTAGCCCTACGTCAGTTTGGTTGTGCTCGAAGAGATGGTCCACATGAAATAATTATACAAGGCACGGTGTTTGACTATGATAACGATTCCCAAGGTCTCCGTCAAAGATTTGTGCGAGCTTGGGGCATGGTGAAAAGAAATACTTTAGGACAGAAAAACTCTATTCCTATGGAACCTTATCTCAGATGGGTCCGCACAAGAGCTCGTGAACTTGTCATGCCATATCTGGCAGTCGGACCACTGATTGTTGAACCAGAAGCTGAAGGAGGTACTCCTCAGATCGTTCCTTATCCAGATATGCCTACCGATGTTGAAGAGTTAAAGAAGTCCTGGATCCAGTTGAGAGAGGAAAGGGATACTTTTGAAGCCCAGTTCTGTGCTACAAGGAAGAAGGTGTTAGAGCTCACCGGCCAGCTTAATGAGGAACGAAGACTCAATACATATCTTCGCCCAAAAAGAAGCCGTCCCTGGGAGACCTGAGCTTTTATTGTATTTTACTTCTTATTATAATGAATATTAATCAAATATTATTAATAAAAGTGGCTTTCTTTTTTGGTAGTTTATGCAAAATTAAATTCCAAAAGTCCTTGAAAACATTTCATACATTGCATAGCATAACATGACATTGCATAACAGGTACTCTAAAAGGATCAGTATTCTCACGGTTTTCCTTCAAACAGAAAAATGGACCTCGAACAAACTGTCAAAGATCTCCAGGCTCAGAATGCTCAACTCCAGGAGATGATCTTGAACTTATCCAAGGGGCAGGAGGAACTGAAGACTCTCTTGCTCAAGAAGAAAAAGGACAAGAAATCTGTGAGGCACATTAACCCGGGAAGAAGGCAGTTTACGAAGATCAATATGACTTTAGCACAAGCACTGCAGGGTATGCTAAAAGTAAATTTAATTACCCTCAGAGATCCTCCTGCAAAACCCAACACTACTTCTCCTCGTTATAATCCCAACGCCAGGTGTGCCTATCACTCCGATAGCCCCGGGCATGATACGAATGATTGCTGGTCGCTGAAGAACAAGATTCAGGATATGATCGACGCTGGGGAATTTGAATTTGATCCTCTGGATATTCCTAATGTCATCACTGCTCCTATGCCCGATCATGACAAGACTGTTAATGTTGTAGAAGATGTGAATAGCGATTGCAACTTGGATAATTGGAAGGCTGAAGACACTATTCCAACTTCCTTTAGTCAGGAGTAATTGTTTGTTGTTTATTCAATGTATCAAATTTGGTTAAATGTTTTGTCATTCTCATAAGCATATTCATATTCAATAAATCAATGGACTTTTTGCATTCAAATATTGCGCTCTTTATCTTTCCTGTCATTTTTCAAATAAGCTATGCTTTCTTGCACACACTCACGTAACAAATTGCGTATCCACATCCACTCTGGATCCTGTTGATAATAGTTCTGCTACTGTTCATTATGACTTCGAAAATCCGATCTACCAAGCCGAAGATGGAAGTGAGGAAGATTGTGAAGTACCTGAAGAACTTGCCAGACTGTTACTGAAAGAAGAAAGGACTGTACAGCCGCATGAGGAGTCAATTGAAACTGTCGATCTGAGTACTAAAAGTAGACAAGAAAGAAGTCAGAAGCCTCTTGGGGCACTTGAATTACATTGCCCGGTTTATATCCTACTTGACTGCTACTTGCAAACCTATCTTCAAATTACTGAGGACAGTCAAGAGATGATGAATGTCAGGAAACTTTTGATAAAATCAAGAAGTGTCTCCAAGAACCTCCAATTCTGACACCACCAGTTGAAGGAAGACCTCTAATCATGTATTTGACCGTGTTAGAAAATCCAATGAGGTGTGTTGGGGCAACATGACGAGTCTGGTCGAAAAGAGCATGCCATATACCGCCTTAGCAAAAGGTACCGACTGTGAAACAAGATACTCATAGCTCGAGAAAGCTTGCTGCGCTTTGGCTTGGGCTGCTCGCCGACTAAGACAGTACATGTTGAATCATACCACTTTATTGATTTCTAAGATGGGTTCTATCAAATATCTATTCGAGAAACTTGTTGTCTCCTGAAAGAGTTATCACTGATAATAGTGCTAATTTGAACAACAAGATGGTTACTGAACTCTGCACGCGGTTCAAAATAAAACACTCTAATTCTTCTCCGTACCGGCCAAGGATGAACGGCGCCGTGGAGGCTGCTAACAATGTCCAGAAGCCTATACAAAAGATGACAGTAATGTACAAAGACTGGCATGAGATGTTACCATTTGCTTTTCATGACTATCGCACTTCAGTACGCACTTCGACAGGGGCAGCTCCGTTCTCTTCAGTCTATGGAATGGAAGCCATCTTACCAGTGGAAGTTCAGGTTCCCTCGCTAAGAATCATGAAAGAGGCGGGCTTAGATGAAGAGGAACGGATTCAGACTCGACTCGATCAGATAAATTTGATGGATGAGAAGAGACTTGCGGCTGTATGTCACGGGCAGATATATCAGAAGCGCATGACCAGGGCATTCAACAAAAAGGTCAAGAGACAAGTGTATCAAATTGGCGACTTGGTAATCAAGTGTATCGTGCTACCGCAAACTGATCCCAGAGGCAAATGGACTCCCACGTACAAAGGGCCATTTGTAGTTAAGAAGGTATTCTCTGGTGGAGCCATGATACTTGCTACAGTGGATGGCGAAGATTTCCCGCATCCCGTGAACGCGGACATAGTTAAAAAATACTACGCATGAAAAAGACCCGCTAGATCGACGTATCTAGGCAAAAGTAAGGGCATCCCGGCGAACCAAAAGGGTTCGGGCAAAAATTAGGGATATATATAAAAAAATGTACACCCGGCAAGTCGAAAACCTGAAAAGGTGGCTTGGGCAAAAAAGGGTATCCTGGTGGGCTGAAAACCTGAAAAGGCGGTCCAGGCAAAAATTAGGGATTAAAGCGTATGACTATGTCCCGTTCTCAGTCAACTTTC
The DNA here is from genome assembly GCF_024323335.1 of Lathyrus oleraceus. Taxonomy (NCBI): domain Eukaryota; kingdom Viridiplantae; phylum Streptophyta; class Magnoliopsida; order Fabales; family Fabaceae; genus Lathyrus; species Lathyrus oleraceus. The sequence continues at coordinate 263,740,906 of NC_066580.1, forward strand.
ATCCAAGTTCGAGGGACTGACCAAGCCAATCACTTCTATCCGACAACAAGGGATGAGATGCTCGAAGACATAATGACAGTAGTAGGCTTAAAATCAATAGGACTTTTTCTGCATAGCTTTCTCTTTGTTTTTGACAATTTCCTCTTACTAGGATTTCTGTCTCCTTGTACACAATTTGCCTGTTTATAGGCCTTCTTTCAAAAATCAATACAACCCTCTTTCAAAAAAAGATGCTTTTGTTTTTTACTTTTCTGTTTTGGTTGCGTAAATGTCCATTGATTTAATTTGAATTAATATATGCATTTGAATATGATCAATGTTTATCAAAAATACGTACATAGAATAGCAATAGCAATTACTACAAGACTTCGGGATCGAGGATAAGGTCTAATCATGCTTCCAATGAATCCACTACCAATTCTCTTCCCCCAGCAAGCCTGTTTTTCCCCAGAAGAAGTTGGCAGTATTCCCCGGCACAGCCAGCTATTCCCCAACAGAGGTCGGTATCATCAGACAGATTGATCATCTCATCCATCCCCAGCCAGGCTCTGTTGAATATCTCTACCATCAGACAGAAATCAGAACCCCCAGCCGAGAGAGGGTCCTCAACACGAATATCTCCAATCAGTAGATGGGGATTTATTTTCCCCAGTAGAGTCCCCAAGCAGAACTTCTCATACGCATAACTCATTCATTACATCATTTCTCAGCATACGCATGCATACAACATTCGCATTTATTTTCGAAAGCATAAAACATCTCATGCATCATGACATAGCATAAAGCTAACTTTTCTTTGCAGGTTAATTATCCTCCTGATATAGTCAAAGTAAAAGGCTCATTCAGGCACACGCCTTTATCAATCACAGACAAGATTCAGATACATATTCCAGATGCAATTCATGGGAACATTCATTCTGACAACACTTCGATATCCTCCTAGCGATGGCATCTTTAAGCCCATCCCAGACATTTATTGCAAGTACAACGTATACAGATACAGCCTAACATACGGTTCATTCTGATTCAGCTCAACATATGACTCCTTCAACTCAGATACGATCTAGCATACGATCCATTCTGACCTTCGACAACTCAGAGACGATCTAATGTATGATCCATTCTGACCTTCAACAACTCAGATACGATCTAGCGTACGATCCATTCTGACCTTTTTCAACTCAGATACGATCTAACGGACGATCCATTCTGACCCTCAACAACTCAGATACGATCTAGCGTACGATCCATTCTGACCTTCTTCAACTCAAGTACAGTCTAATGCACGACCAAGTTAGACCTTCATCTGACCAGATGCTACCTTCAGACAGGTACATTTCTGGATGGTAGTCTAGTATACGGCTACTCCCTTTCTCAGATGCTACCTTCGGACAGGTACATTTCTGAATGGTAGTCTAGTATACGGCTACTCCCTTTCCCAGATGCTACCTTCGGACAGGTACATTTCTGAATGGTAGTCTAGTATACGGCTACTCCCTTTCCCAGATGCTACCTTCGGACAGGTACATTTTTGGATGGTAGTCTAGTATACGGCTACTCCCTTTCTCAGATGCTACCTTCGGACAGGTACATTTCTGAATGGTAGTCTAGTATACGGCTGCTCCCTTTCCCAGATGCTACCTTCGGACAGGTACATTTCTGGATGGTAGTCCAGTATACGGCTACTCCCTTTCCCAAATGCTACCTTCGGACAGGTACATTTCTGGATGGTAGTCTAGTATACGGCTACTCCCTTTCCCAGATGCTACCTTCGGACAGGTACATTTCTGGATGGTAGTCTAGTATACGGCTACTCCCTTTCTCAGATGCTACCTTCGGACAGGTACATTTCTGAATGGTAGTCTAGTATACGGCTGCTCCCTTTCCCAGATGCTACCTTCGGACAGGTACATTTCTGGATGGTAGTCCAGTATACGGCTACTCCCTTTCCCAGATGCTACCTTCGGACAGGTACATTGCTGGATGGTAGTCTAGTATACGGCTACTCCCTTTCCCAGATGCTACCTTCGGACAGGTACATTTCTGGATGGTAGTCCAGTATACGGCTACTCCCTTTCCCAGATGCTACCTTCGTACAGGTACATTTCTGGATGGTAGTCCAGTATACGGCTACTCCCTTTCCCAGATGCTACCTTCGGACAGGTACATTTCTGGATGGTAGTCCAGTATACAGCTACTCCCTTACTCAGATGCTACCTAGTGCACGGTACATTTCTGAAGTGTAGTCTAGTGTACGACTACTCCCTTTTACCATCAGATTCAGCCTACTGGACGGCTCAATCTGCAACTCAGATTCGATTTAATGTACGATCCATTCTGAGCTCCAGCAACTCCAATACGGTCTAACGTACGACCCATTCGGATCCTCAACTACTCAGATGCTACCTAGTGTACGGTACATTTCTGAAGTGTAGTCTAGTGTACGACCACCCCTTTCATCATCAGATTCAGCCTAACGGACGGCTCTCTCTTCAACTCAGATACGATCTAGCGTATGGTCCATTCTGATCCTTTATCCCCAACAGCATATGACACACTCCGACTCCCCAGCGAAGTCGGCAGCCTAATGGATGACTCATTATTCGGTCTAATGTACGACCCAGTGTGGCACCCATTTCATCAAACCTCCCGGATGGCATCTGTAAGCCCATCTCCATCAAGACCAACTGTCGATTCTCAAGTGCAAATTTTTGGGGCATTCTAGTGTTCAATAATCTTCCACCTCCAGACCACGAATGGCATACACGCTATCCTAACTCTCTCGGTTCAAGAATATTGAACAGGGGCAGCTGTCATACCCCAAAAATTACCCATCATTTTTCCTAAAAAAAAAAAAAAACGAAAAAAAACGAAAAAAAAAAACGAAAAAAAAAAAAACGAAAAAAAAAAATTTAATTAATTAATTAATTAATTAATTAATTAATTAATTAAAATAAATAAATAAATAAAATATAACAAATTATTTTGGACTTGGGTCTCCCTCATTCCAAGCCCATTACCCACAAAATTAGTCTATAAATACTGAAGTTTCAGTAGAGGAAAGGGGGGGAGTTAGACTTGGAGTTTACACTGGGAGATTCACTGGAGAAAGAAGGAAGAGAAGCAAAATACTCTGAGGTTTCCTTGGAACAAAACCTTGAGGAAAAAGAAAGAGAGAGAACAGAGAAGGACGGATAGAAACTTTGGCATAGGAACCCTGCCAACCCGGAGAATTCAGAGTAAAGAAATCCGGAAAGCAGCCCATCCGCACCGAAGCCACCGCCGCCCAATTCCCGCCGCCTAACTCATTCCGATACCACAAGTGATCAACCCCTTCAACCTTGAATTGGCAAACAGGTTTGCGTATCTCTATTGTTTATACTTTCAATTGGCCATATTTGCATATATAATGCATCATGATTAAATGTTGATATATAATTTGCTTTCGTATGTGAATTTAAATATGCCTGAATACCCTGAATGTTTGACCATGCTGTTCCTGTGATTAAATGCCATAAAAATTCAAGGTTCCTAACATGGGGCTGTTTTCAAATTCAAAATCCGTGGCCGCTGGCTAGCACATCGCTAGGCGAGCCTGGGGCGAGTATTCGCCTGGCCTTCGCTAGGCGAGGCAGAGGCGAACGAGACAGTTGCTGACTTTTCTATTCTTTTTTTTTATGTGTTATCATAGCCATGCATTATTCATCCTATCCTATTTATTGTTGTGATATTTCTCCGGTGTAATCTTCGATTGCACCCTGATTTGGTGTTCTGACATGTTTCTTTTTTTTTTTGAGTTTCGTAAAGGTTCACATATCCCAGGAAAAGGTTATTGGCTAGGTATTCCACTATATTTGTGGGATACCCTTGTGGAGTTTCACCCTAAATTAATTTTTAATGTATTAATTTCTAATGTATTAATTTTTTAATATATTAATTTTAATAATTTTAATGTGGAGTTTCATCCTAATTATATAATTAATTGTAAAACTTTGCCTTTGAATAAGTGATCTTGGACCTCTCTTTGTTGCCTTACGATTACGATATTACGGTCATGTCCCGCGAACGTGGGGATACCCTTAGCAAAGACCCTTCGGTTAAATCATCATAAAATAAATTATAGTCCCTCGGATGTTGCCTTCGAATATACAACTTTGTCCCTCGATGACCCTCCGATGTTGCCTACGGTTAAAAGATGATAGTCCCTTCGAATGCTAAGATATCCTCGTAACTGTTGCCTTCAATGACCTATCGATGACCCTACGATGACCCTTAAACATCCAAAGGATAAAACTACTTATTTCTCAATAATAAGGACAGTTTTACCCTCATAAGGATAGGAAATGCTCATAAAGACCTTGGGTCGGTATAACTCTTAATTGTTGGCTCACAATCTAAAAACAATTTTCACACCTCACACCTTTCAAAATATCTTTAGAAAATCACCACTTGGTATATACTCATACTAGAATCATTACCGAGTTATATTTTTCTAAACAATTTCCAAAACTAAACGAGATAACTACTTTGTATATATTCATACAAGAATCATTACAAAGTTAAATTCTCTTTCCAAAAACAATTTTTCAAACAATTCACAAACATTTTTTTTCAGACAAAAATAATATAAGTGATCGAGCAATTAAGAGCCCATGGATAACCATGGATACAAAGGGTGCTAACACCTTCCCTTTGTATAATGTACCTCCCGAACCCAAAATCTAAATTAAGGTCTTTCCTGTTCTTTTCCACCTTTCCTTATTGGATAAAAGAAAAGTCGGTGGTGACTCTTGCTAACCGCGACATTGCGATAAAAAACACAAAAAGTCCAGTTCACCGTATGACAAAGGCTGTCTTTGGAAGATCAAATAGATAGAAGCTAGTTACACGATGATTGACAGTAATATACTTTCTTCCTTTACTATTTATGTATCATTTTCATAACACTTATGCTACACCATTACTAATAATTCTTCTATACCATTTTCAGGCATGAATCCTCTAGAACTTCCCACATATCTCTAACTAATCATATGTTGATGACTTCACTGAGGATATGCCACGTTCTTGTGCATTCATCCCACTCAGAGGGAATCAGTCGACCGAGCCCTTTATGGTGAATCTTGATCGCACAACAACATATAATATACGCTTTCGGTCGTACGACCTTCACCCTCAGACACGTCCCTTAAATGACATAACTTTCTATTCTGGATGGTTGGCTTGTCAGTAACGTCTGATGTATCCACAATTTCCTGAGCGAGTCATGCGCCAATTCAGATATATATAGTTTGTTCCAAGAGACCCCTCTTCATTTTCTCCTCCTTTTATGATTTACACAGATGTAGATCCCATGTTTAGTGATTTCCTTAATCATCTGATAACAGTAGAAACACGAGGTGTCGTAGCTCCTAGCAAATGGAATTGTGCATTCGGCTATGACCAATGATATTTTAGAGTGTCACATCCTTACATGACACTAGATGTTAAGGGATAGACACTTAGGTCAGCTCATTAGGAGATATTAAAGGAGGAGAAGACTAAGACAACTCATGTTGTTGATGTGTTACTTACATGTCGTCATATTATGAATCTTGCACGATCGAGTATAAATAGAGGAGATTTTCAAAAGACACTTTAGAGAGGGCCATTGTAGATGTTATTCTAACTGGGGCACGAACGACATTGCAGTACAGGAGGCATTGAAGGAACATGGGGGATACGACTTACTACATTTAGATTATACCGATATTAATATAACATCTTAAATAAATTTAGGTAATGCTAACGTGTGTCCTTAGGGCGCACGTTAAGAAACCTAAAAATGGAATATTTGTGTTGGAAAAATTAATGAAAAAATTAATTATTAATAATTAATTAAAATAAAGTATAATTTTAAAAAAAAAATCTACATTTAACTCTTAACATGTATCCTTAGGAAACATGTTAGCATTACCTATAAATTTATCTAAATTTTTAACTAAGATATATAGTTGATATTAAATACTTTTAAAAAAAAATATGCTTATGCTTGATACATAAAAACACATTGTATAATAGTGATGCGATTTTTTTTGTCAAGTAACCTAATTGCTTGAATTTCAATTCTTAAAGGGGAATACAGGTATTGTGGGTTCGAACCCACACCCTACACTCAGATGTCTATGCATAGTTATTAACTGAGCTGACTTAACGCAATATGATGGTGTGAACTTTGATAAATATGAAGTTACATAACATGAAATTAAAACAAGATAGAACCTTAAACATAATCAACAAGACAAACATGTAATTGAAAATAAACATGAAAGATCTTCAAGCTCCAATATTTATGTAGCCTTCTTACTCTTGTTCGTTTGTCTATCTAAAAAATAAAAATATGATGAGTGTCTAAGTGAGTTCCTTACTAAACCCTTAGTGATTAGTAAAGTTTGGAAGAGATTTTCTAACAATTAATCATCATTACAATCAAGATAATGTATATTCAATAAACGAAATACATATAAATTTATATCATAATATAAGTGAATACACAATCAATATCTTATTCACTTTAATTCTCAAAGACACTCAGAGTTGAGTTGTCTCATATATCTACTCATACGATTGATATTAAATGTAGGTCAACTTGAAAAGTTTGACTCAAAACATTGTTCATCTTAACTTTCAAGGACACTTTGAGGTAAATTATCTTTGAGGTTTTCTCATCCTATTGATATTAAATGTAGAGCAACTCAAAGTTTCTAACTCTCAAATCTACTACATCAACTAGAATCTTAATAGTAAAACTATCGAACTCGGATAACATATAATTTCTCCATCATCAATATTATTAACATAAGGATCAACTATTTAATAAGTATAATTCCTCGATTTGACATAGTCAAGAACATTCTTATATTCACTATATCAGTTCTTATACTTATAAGATTAATCTGGACTTAATATAGAGATCTCTAAATTCGTAATGTTCCTAAACTATCAAAGTTCAAATCTTTGATAAAAAATACAGAATTGAAAATATGTTAGTTCATACTATATTTTCTCATTCGCTAGGATTTATGTTTCAATTACAAAGGAGAACATGGGTCAGCAAAACATACCACCAAAAAAATATATATTTCATTTGTTTTTTAATTATGACAATTATTACTTACAAATACTATGCTTATTCCTCGTACAAAAGCATATTAATCTATATTAATTTCTACTATATTTATAAAAGGAATAATTTCAATTTTGACCATTTCTTAACATCTAAAACAGCTTAAAGTGAATACACACTTTTAACAAAATTCTAGAATCTTAACAACATGGAGAAGGGACGGCCTATTACCCACCTCTTTAGGCAATGTTTTTTAAAAAAGAGATTAATTATTATACACTGTCAGTGTAAAAAGTTTTACATTGTCGGTTTATCATCATCACTCGTTTGTATTATTTTATAGATTTTTAAAATAAAAGTCAATTTTTTTTTAATATCCAACGTCTATAATTAAGTGATGGTGTAAAACCCTTTTATACTGACAGTGTATTTCAATTTTATATATATATATATATATATATATATATATATATATATATATATATATATATATATATATATATATATATATATATATATATATATATATATATGAAATTAACATTGTACTTACAACTTAAACTAGTTTCCAATATTGTACTTCAACTTAAACTTCAAACCCTGACCTACTTACAAATTCTCTTTCTATGAAATGAACACTCAAACCTGACCTACTTACAAATTCCCTTTCTATGAAATGAATACTCAAACGAAAGGGAATTGAATTTACTTTCAAATTTCCAAAATAGAGCCTTGAATAGAGTTACCAAATAAAAATATGGCTGGTTTTATGAGAATTATGCCATACGAGTTTTGAAATTTCAACATTTTAATATTGCGTTATAAACATTATAATCAAATGCCAAACTGAACTAATATTTTGGGATTTTAAAAAGTCCACATTATTTTTCTAATTAATTATCTAACTAATTACACTGTTATTTTAGTTACATAATTAAGTCATAAAAGTATCTCACCAATTGAGTTGTTGAGAACAAAATATTTAGTTTCAATTCTAAAGCCTCTTCCTCCGACCAATATTCAAATAAATTTTATATTTAGATTCTTCCAACTTCAACTCCTAAGTAAGAAAAAAAAAAGTTAATTGTTAATTTTCTATTATGTTTCAGCATATGTAATTACAAAAATATCACTCTTCACTAAGTAATTTCCCCACGTTCAAATTGATTCACGTATCTGAATGTGCAATGCATTTTTAGTTTGGTTGGAGTTAAAGACATGAAAATTCTAAACTAGATTAAGATCATTGAGTGCTAGGCATTGACTCCGGTCATTTTTCTCGATGATTCCTTACCGGAGTTTCATCGTTTGATAAATTCAGAACATGAGACTACCACCAATGTGATCACCTCCTCATCACGAATTCAACCTCGTGATCAAAATTCATTTATCTAAACTAAGCATGAAGAATTTCAGAGAAGTTTCAGAAACAAACAAGCCACGAAAAATTAAATTAAATGATGAACACGATCAATCAACACCAAATAAATTAGGGGAAATAATCAGAGATTGAAGGACTGCATTGTGGTCACTTGTTTGAGTTCAAATGATGCTCAGAACTACCTTGTCTAAATGGTGATCAGAAGTTGATGAAGCTCGATCAGGTCAGTGGCTTCCCCTATTTATAGGGAATGTGTTGGGATCCAAATACGTGTAGAATGATGCTCAATTCATGCAAAACGAATTTGATCAGAATGTGTGAAAAGTGTGACTTGCAATCCATCAAAACTCAGCCAAACCATGCGTTTTAAGAGTCAATTAACTTTTGGAGACTTGATTAAACATGTTTAGGTCTAAAACATGCGGTAATTTGGCTTGCAATTGAGATTAGTGAAGTTCAAAATTTGGATCATGGTGATTTCTTCAGTTCCAAGTCACCATGTTTAACTCAATGATGCATCTTACTTAGGAGGCTTTTTAATTCCATTCTTCTTGCAATGTGTTGATATCATATCAAAGATTACAATGAGTCAAGAAAGGTTGCATTTGGACTTTTGAGCACAAATTTCTGACATGTTAAAGTTGGCACGAAAATCTGGTAATATAACTTAGAAAATTCTAAGTACCAAATGGCTGAAAATGACCTGTAATATCTCAAAGAATTTCATGGTCTTCCTGTCGCATCTCGAAAAATACGATTCCTCGCGATGGTCGCGGAAAAAATTATGTTCGAACAGAGTCGCCACCGAACTTTATTTATCCCAATGAAGGAATAAATATCGATAAAACCTTTAGGAAATGGAACAATGGTCGTCACAACCATATTCGGGTTCGGGAGTGGATTACGTAAGGGAAAAGTATTAGCACCCCTTACGTCCGTTGTACTCAAGGGGAACCTTTTAGTTCTAGTTTGCGTTTTGAGTGTTAATTTATGTTTGTTTGTTATCTTTGGGTTATAAAATATTGGGAATAGAAATGGATGAGAACCTCAGAAAGGGAAAGGGGAGGTTTTTTATTAGTGTGCTCGCCAAGATCTCGCAATCTCGTGCCTACGTATCCTTATGGTGCAATAAGGAAATCAGAGCATTCGTAGTTCGGGGAACTACGGTTGGTTGGTGTTTTTTAATGAACAGCTGTTTAGATCGCGTTCTAAAGGCTAAACGCTGGCTTGTCTACTCTCGACGGAGGCTTAAGCATTGGTTTGTTGTGCGCATTAGAAAGGATTAAATAGTGTTTTTTTTAAAAAGAGTTTTGATCACACGAGGGTGACAAGTTGAATTAATATGTTGGGTGTTTTGTTTGATTGGTTATTGTAGATGTTTGATTGGCTGCATTGTATGGTAAAACACTAGCTGGATTCTAATGTCTTGACTGATGTCATGACATGCTGTGGAGATGTTTGTTTGACTGCATTGTATGTTAGAATACCTAGCTGTACTCTGATGTCTTGGCTGATGTCATGACATTCTGAGTAGTGTACTGCAGGATTAGCTAATACAAAATTCATTGAATGTCAAACTGGATGTTATGACATTCATCCCTGTCAGCAGATACTGAGGAATAGAACAGGTGGTGTTCTACTATAACTCAGTATTTATTATCAGTCTGCTTATCAAGGAAATAACAGACCTGGCATAAGGCCTACTGTTTGAATGTCAAACTGGATGATATGACATTCATCATTGACAGCATATACTGAACAATAAGCAGATTGGTTTTCTGCTACATTTCAGTATGCAACTCAGTCTGCTTATCAAGAGGATAACAGACCTGATGTAAGGCTCTATGTGTGAATGTCAAATTGGATGTTTTGACATTTATTAATGTACGCTGATACTGAAGTATGGACAGATTGGTTCTGTACAGTACATCAAATTGTACAGTCTGTTTTCAGGAAAAACAGACTTAGCATATGGTTAATGATTTGGAAGTCAAACTGAATGTTGTGACATTCATTCCTGATAACATATGCTATATTGTAGGTTGTTTAGTTTTTCTGTTTCAGCTTTCTTCTCAGGCTAAAATCCAGGAAACCAACAACCAAGGAACCTAACAAATAGCCTATTTGTTAGCACACTAATATGTGGAAATTAGTTAGAATCCTATGTGGCATTATTTGTGGAGGTCTTGAGATATTGTAGGAACTAAATATGGAGATATTTTAGGAACTAAGAGAATGAAGACCTTGATTGTAGCAGAAACTTTCTGCTGGTTTTGTAACAGCAAAGAAGAAGTTTGCTGCGATTTCTGAAGGCCCAAATCCAGTTGGGTGCTTAGGTTATAAATAGCATATTGTAACCTAGGTTTTTGTAAGCCTCATAGAATGAAAATTTAGGGGTGTGTGTGAGGTAAACCTCCCAATCTGTGGGAAGGTTACCATGTGTTTCTCAGTGGCAAAAGCTGAGAGTATTTGTAACTCAAAGCCTGTAGGCAAGAGTGATTATGTTCTTGAACGAAGCTGTGAAGCAAGTTCAAGTTATTTTAGCATTACATTGTAATTGTAGTGATAGGAATGGAAACTGGAGGTTTCTATCTAGGAGTTCCTAGGTATAGATTGCATTGGGTAGGGATTAAGTGAAGAGTTGTAAATGGGGGAGTTTAACTCTGAATTAATACTACTGATAGTGGATCTTCTTCCTGGCTTGGTATGCCCCCATACGTAGGTGATGTTGCACCGAACTGGGTTAACAATTACCTGTGTTTTTACCTTCTGTAAGTTATAATTCTGTCTGTTATAAAATAAGGTAAACTTGTAATGCTGTAACAGGTGATGTTCAAATCAATGTTGAGACATCATGCTGATAACTGTGCAGGCTCAACAGAAGTAAGTGTTATGTTTGATCTCTGCTGTGTCTTTGTACCAGATGGACAGAACTGGGTGTTCTTCCATTCTATGGTGATATAGTAGCAGATGTCGTGACATCTGTGAATGTGTGCATATCAGTACTAGGTTTAAATTTGTATAACTGTCTTGCAGTATTAGTAACAATGTTAGATCAGATGTCATTACTTGGAGTAGAACATCTAAACTCTGACTACACCAGAATTTCAATTGGTATCAGAGCAGGCATCCTGTTCTGTTTCTGGATGAGATCCATGGGTGATACTTTGTGGTATCTTGCAAGAAGTTATGTTAGTACTGATGTTGGAACCTGTAGAAGGTTATGTGGTTTCCCTGAATGGTCCCTTGAAGTAGGTGGGTGGACTATTCATGACAGGAACTGTGTGCACCTGCCTCTGGAGATTGGCAATTGGCCTTTGTGTGGGACAGCTGTGCAAGTATTGAATCATATTCAAACTTGGTATGTTCTTGGAGGCTGATCTGGTGAAGTGTGTGTTCATTGGTTGAGTTGTATTATGATTTCCGCTGCATAATACCTGGCAAAACTCAAACTCTGATGTAGTTTCCCCTCATGTGGATGAAAGGCTGCTGTATTCAAGATTTCATCATAATCTTCTGAAGATGTCAAAGATACTTGAGTCTCATCAAGTCCACTCTTCATGGTAAGAATCACCTGATCACTGATTCTTGTACTCTCCTGGGTAGTGTATATGAAGACCTTGAAGACCTTCTAGGAGGGTTTGTTTCAAGGAGGTTAAACTAATGTTCTATGTGATGTTATAACATGTTGTTCAACAAGTATGCAACTACTGGTTGAAGAGCAGATGTTTTTAGGTGTCAAACAAAGGGATACTTTGGTTTGAAACCTACTCCTGACCTGGAAGAGGAGACATCTGTGTGGTCTAAGTTGACAAGGGTAGGGTCAACTGTGTGTATGCTCAAGAAGGTCACTTTTAGAAGTCTAATCTCTAGAAGTAGAGTTGGTTGAGATGTGACATTGTGCAATCCCTGCTGTGTGCCTTATTCCTGTAGATTGATCAGAAGTACTATGTTGTGTTGGAAGACAAGTCCCCTGGATGTTAGAAGTCAATAAGGGGATAACCTGACTGCTATTTCATTTAAGAGGATTGGGACCATGAATCTTGTTATTCAAACACCACGATCTGAAGTGGCAATTCCTTCAAGGAGTGAGAATATGAAGATTCAGAGGTTGGTTGAGGTAGTATGCTCTGGCAATGCATATCTACTATTGACTGGTGTTGTTTTTCACTAGTACTTATGGTCAGCTGAAGTCTGATTGGTGTGATTGGAGTATGTATAGGTATAACTCATAGAGTTAGGTGCCACTGGTAGGGATGGTGTATGTCATGTTGAGACATGTCTGTACAATGCATGGATATTGGTGTGAAGTTTCCATGATTGTTAATTTGAGGGGGAGTTTTGGTTAACCTCCTCACATTTGGTCAGCCTAGGGTCTGGTTGGCTGTTGACCTGTGTCACATGGGTTCTGGTGGTTGTGTGACACATTTGCAAGGAAGAATTCATCTCTCTCATTCCTGAGGGTGAATTTAATTTGAGAAGATTTTCAACACTGTTGAAGTGCTTGCAAGCAGAAGATGTTGACACTAGAAGAGTATTTTCAAAGTAGTCTTATGGTGGAAGTATCTGAAAGGAATATTGGGAAAGGATTTAAGATCAATGTCAACTTGTGCCAAGTACAAGTATTTAATTGATTATCCTTGGAGCTCAAGATAACTGATGTTCTTAAAGATGTTGGAACATCTCTTCTTCAAGACCCTGTGCAGAATCACAGAAAAGATAGTACATTGGTTTATGATCTATCTCTTTGGTGGCAGCAAAAGCATATGATCTCTGAAAAGGTTTCCTGGCAAGAAACATGTTCAGCCTTGGTGTGTACAAGAAGAAGAAGACATCATAGTCTTGATGGTGGTTACTTGGATCAGTTTATCTCTGATCTAAGTAAGGAAGTGCATTGGCTAATGCACACTATGAAGTTAAGAACAAGTGGCAGCATTCTTAACATCATGGAAACAACCTTGCTTTAGGAAGTGGAATCCTTGGTATAGCTGAAGGGTTAGTTTCTAACTGGTCCTTCTGAAGACTCATGCATCAGAGTGTCTGATGTCTTTGGAAAAGAAGCAGGGATTCATCAAGGTGTGAGCTTGGATGACTTAACTGCAAACCTGCAGGATGGAGGGTGTTTACTCAAACTTGGTTCCACAATCAAGTCTATGAGAACATTGAACTCTTGTTCTGTGAAGGGAGGAAGTTCTTTCAAGTGGCAGAAGAAGGAGCTGAATTCAACAACTAGATGTCAAAACACAATGTTGTGACATTTGGTTCAACATCAGATTCTTAGTTGGTGAAGTGGCACATCAACTTGAGATAGAAGGGTCTACAGGGTTGTAGATTGGATACTTCAAAAAGGTCGTCCTCGTTGCAGTTCTTTGGAGTTGCTGGATAGAAAGGATGTTACATGTTCATGTCTTAGAAAATCTAAGTTTTGTTCAACATGTAGCTTGAAGTTCAAGTCTCACTTGGAAGGTCAGAATATCTTTGGGAGAGGTCTGATAGACGTGGAGAGGTCAAAGAATGGCATTTGAATTTTTCATATGAGGATTCATGAAGGAGGTAATCAACCAGTGGCATTTGGTCTATCTCAGAAGTGAGTTCGAAGAATCAAGATAATCCACATATGGCAGCTGATTATTCTTGAGGAAAGTCTGAGACAAATTACTTTTGAGCAGAAAAGTAGTAAGTTGAAGACAAAAGGAGGTGTTTTCTATTCATCTCTTGGAGCTTGTGGTAGGAGCTCTGAGATATCTATGGAAGATTATCTCTCGTAATGGGATGAGAATGTATATGTCCCAATTTATGTCTGGGTTCTTTTGGATCAAGCTGGTGACTCAGTGATATTTGAAGATTATCAGATGGTGTTCCTTGTTATGTTGTGAAGGATGTCCTAACGAATGTTAGAACATTTTGTGAAGTGGTTTTCTGTTCTGGTTAGAAGAGAGATTGACACATAGTGTGGATGTGTTCAGCCAAGAGGGTTGAACAGAGGGTGTGCTCTTGAAGACATGAAGATGAGTCTTATGTTTTCCATTCATCAAGTGGTCTGGGTTCTCTTTGAATCAGGAAGTATGTGAAGGTCCAACTTTGGGGTGTTGGATATTTTCATGTGTGATCTCCAAGTTTCAAGAGGAGAGTTGGTTGTTCATGACAGGGGGAGTTCTGTCTTTGTGCTGCAAGTAATCATCAAGCTTGTGGTCTATGTGTTCTCAGATAACAAGGTATGACACCTGATATACCTGCTGTGAAGACAGTGTGTGACTGCTTGATCAAAGTTGTGAAGCAAGATCAAGTGGGTAGTGTCTTGATCAAAGCTGTAAAGCAAGATCAAGAGGGGGTATTCTTGATTGAAACTGTGAAGTAAAATCAAGATTGTGTATCTGTCATTTGTGTGTAATTCTGTTTATGTTGATCTGTGTTGCTTTGGCAACATTTTTGACAAAAAGGGGGAGTAACACCTGTGATGCCCCAGGACAACAGAGTGTTTTGCTAAACAGATATTGAAGATCCTCTAATCCAGAGGTAGTGCTGCAGCTGAGGTTCCACTTCTATGAGTGTGAGTATGTGTATGTGTGCTTCAATTAGAAGTTTTTATTTAACTTCTGTATGTGTGCTGTTATGTGAAGTTTTTATTTAACTTCCATCTGTGTGAGTGTGCTGCTACTCTGAGTGTATTAACTAGGTTAATTTCCTGCTAGATGTGTGTTTTCCGCTGCTATGGACTCTGTTGTGAAGCCAAAGTGTTTTAGCCAAAAATTTGCCAAAGGGGGAGTTTGTAGATGTTTGATTGGCTGCATTTTATGGTAAAACACTAGCTGGATTCTAATGTCTTGACTGATGTCATGACATGCTGTGGAGATGTTTGTTTGACTGCATTGTATGTTAGAATACCTAGCTGTACTCTGATGTCTTGGCTGATGTCATGACATTCTGAGTAGTGTACTGCAGGATTAGCTAATACAGGATTCATTGAATGTCAAAATGGATGTTATGACATTCATCCCTGTCAGCAGATACTGAGGAATAGAACAGGTGGTGTTCTACTATAACTCAGTATTTATTATCAGTCTGCTTATCAAGGAAATAACAGACCTGGCATAAGGCCTACTGTTTGAATGTCAAACTGGATGATATGACATTCATCATTGACAGCATATACTGAACAATAAGCAGATTGGTTTTCTGCTACATTTCAGTATGCAACTCAGTCTGCTTATCAAGAGGATAACAGACCTGATGTAAGGCTCTATGTGTGAATGTCAAATTGGATGTTTTGACATTTATTAATGTACGCTGATACTGAAGTATGGACAGATTGGTTCTGT
This sequence comes from Lathyrus oleraceus, assembly GCF_024323335.1. Taxonomy (NCBI): domain Eukaryota; kingdom Viridiplantae; phylum Streptophyta; class Magnoliopsida; order Fabales; family Fabaceae; genus Lathyrus; species Lathyrus oleraceus. The sequence goes on from NC_066580.1 coordinate 263,756,711, forward strand.
ACAGTACATCAAATTGTACAGTCTGTTTTCAGGAAAAACAGACTTAGCATATGGTTAATGATTTGGAAGTCAAACTGAATGTTGTGACATTCATTCCTGACAGCATATGCTATATTGTAGGTTGTTTAGTTTTTCTGTTTCAGCATTCTTCTCAGGCTAAAATCCAGGAAACCAACAACCAAGGAACCTAACAAATAGCCTATTTGTTAGCACACTAATATGTGGAAATTAGTTAGAATCCTATGTGGCATTATTTGTGGAGGTCTTGAGATATTGTAGGAACTAAATATGGAGATATTTTAGGAACTAAATATGGAGATATTTTAGGAACTAAGAGATTGAAGACCTTGATTGTAGCAGAAACTTTCTGCTGGTTTTGTAACAGCAAAGAAGAAGTTTGCTGCGATTTCTGAAGGCCCAAATCCAGTTGGGTGCTTAGGTTATAAATAGCATATTGTAACCTAGGTTTTTGTAAGCCTCATAGAATGAAAATTTAGGGGTGTGTGTGAGGTAAACCTCCCAATCTGTGGGAAGGTTACCATGTGTTTCTCAGTGGCAAAAGCTGAGAGTATTTGTAACTCAAAGCCTGTAGGCAAGAGTGATTATGTTCTTGAACGAAGCTGTGAAGCAAGTTCAAGTTGTTTTAGCATTACATTGTAATTGTAGTGATAGGATTGGAAACTGGAGGTTTCTATCTAGGAGTTCCTAGGTATAGATTGCATTGGGTAGGGATTAAGTGAAGAGTTGTAAACGGGGGAGTTTAACTCTGAATTAATACTGCTGATAGTGGATCTTCTTCCTGGCTTGGTATGCCCCCATACGTAGGTGATGTTGCACCGAACTGGGTTAACAATTACCTGTGTTTTTACCTTCTGTAAGTTATAATTCTGTCTGTTATAAAATAAGGTAAACCTGTAATGCTGTAACAGGTGATGTTCAAATCAATGTTGAGACATCATGCTGATAACTGTGCAGGCTCAACAGAAGTAAGTGTTATGTTTGATCTCTGCTGTGTCTTTGTACCAGATGGACAGAACTGGGTGTTCTTCCATTCTATGGTGATATAGTAGCAGATGTCGTGTCATCTATGAATGTGTGCATATCAGTACTAGGTTTAAATTTGTATAACTGTCTTGCTGTATTAGTAACAATGTTAGATCAGATGTCATTACTTGGAGTAGAACATCTAAACTCTGACTACACCAGAATTTCAGTTATGTTGAGATATTTTGGTTGGATGACGATTACTCGGATGGTCGAGTAAGACAACTCGTATCCTAATAGTCGGGAAAGGGCGTAGAAGACTCTAGACCAATTTCCTTTTCATCCTTAATTATAGAAAGGATTTGATAATAGTTAAAGTGTTTCGAACGGATGACGATTACTCGGATAATCGAGTAAGATAACTCGTATCCTAATAATCGAAAAAGGGAATAGAAGACTCTAGACCACTTTCTTTTTCATCTGAGTGATTATGAAAATAAGTTTATGTATGATCAATGTATTTTAGAATGAACGACAAGTACTTGAATAGCTGAGTAAGATAACTCATATCCAAGCATTTGAGAAGAGGAGTTGAAAGCTTAAAACCATCTTCCTTTTCGTACAATTTGTTATGAAAATGATTTGATTAAGTTGTATGTTTGTAAAAAATGACAATTGTTCGACTGACCGAGTAAGAGAACTCATATTCAAACAATTGAGAAGAGAAGTTGAAGACTCAAAGTCATCTCCCTTTTCATTTAGCTTATTATGAAAATAATTTGATTTAATCGGGTTTGGAAGTTTGTAGAGGAACGACAATAATTTGACTAACCAAGTAAGAGAACTTGTATTCAAATAGTCGTGGAGAAAAGAATTGAAGACTCAAAGTTATCTCCCTTTTGGTTTCTTGTTATAAAAGGGTTTGACTTGCTTATGTTTAAATGGATTAGAAATGACAACCATTTGACTAACCGAGTAAGAAAACTCGTATTCAAATAATCGAGGAGAGGAGTTGAAAACTCAAAACCATTCCCCTTTTCATTTTCAAATGAAGTGTCGTTTAGATGTGATTAAGTATTTTAATTTAACTTTCGATGTCGGATCGAGGTTTTAAAATTTGTATTCTTGTGAATGAGTTGAATTTATTTAGTGAATAATCCATTTAATCGATTAATTAAAACCAAGTAGGTCTCATTGTAAGAAAGCCCAAGAGTAAGCCATGTGAGGTTGATGGCGATGCTTTTACAAGCGATCGACTTACATAGGTGTTTTGAAAATGGGCTCGACTTTGAATCGAGAATTTTTATTTGTTTTTAAAAATTGGTTTGAATTGATGGTATGGGAATTATAATCTTTTTGTATTTTTTAAGTCTTTATCATTTTTAGGTTCATTTTAAGATGAGATGAAGAATGTACAATGATATAGCATAAAGCGAAGTAAAGTAAATATACAAAAAAATAAATGTTAGAAGCGGAATTTAAAAGAGTTAGATGTTAATTGCGGAAACTAAAAAAATTAGAGTTAATCGTTAAATGTTAGGTGTTAATTGAAATCAACATGAAATAACAAGAGAATTGCAATAAACTATTAAATCTAAAACAAATAACTAAAGTTTAAACAATTAACAAAAGTATCATTAAATTAAAACTCAAAACAATATTAAACAATCGAAAATCTCAATTCTAAACTATTATCCAAAATATTAATTTTAAAATATTAATAAAGATTAAATTCTAAAATCATTCTAAATTAAATTAAAATTCTAAAACAATTCTAAATCATCTTATAATTCTAATTAATCTACAATTATTTCTAAAAAAAGAAATCTAATTAAATTCTAAAATATTTTCAAAGATTAAATTCTAAAATCATTCTAAATTAAATTAAAAATTCTAAAATAATTCTAAATCACCTTATAATTCTAATTAATCTACAATCATTTCTAAAAAAATAAATCTAATTAAATTCTAAAATACTTTCAAAGATTAAATTCTAAAATCATTCTAAATTAAATTAAAAATTCTAAAATAATCCTAAATCACCTTATAATTTTAATTAATCTACAATCATTTCTAAAAAAGAAATCTAATTAAATTCTAGAATATTTTCAAAGATTAAATTCTAAAATCATTCTAAATTAAATTAAAAATTCTAAAATAATTCTAAATCACCTTATAATTCTAATTAATCTACAATCATTTCTAAAAAAAGAAATCTAATTAAATTCTAAAATATTTTCAAAGATTAAATTCTAAAATCATTCTAAGTTAAATTAAAAATTCTAAAATAATTCTAAATCACCTTATAATTCTAATTAATCTACAATTATTTCTAAAAAAAGAAATCTAATTAAATTCTAAAATATTTTCAAAGATTAAATTCTAAAATCATCCTAAATTAAATTAAAAATTCTAAAATAATTCTAAATCACCTTATAATTCTAATTAATCTACAATTATTTCTAAAAAAGAAATCTAATTAAATTCTAAAATATTTTCAAAGATTAAATTCTAAAATCATTCTAAATTAAATTAAAAATTCTAAAGTAATTCTAAATCACCTTATAATTCTAATTAATCTACAATTATTTCTATAAAAAGAAATCTAATTAAATTCTAAAATATTTTCAAAGATTAAATTTTAAAATCATTCTAAATTAAGTTAAAATTCTAAAACAAATCTAAATCACAATAGATTTCTAATTAATCTACAATTATTTCTAAATAAAAAAATTATCTAATTAAATTCTAAAATAATCAGCATGGGCCTAAAAGGGACAACCCAATTGTATGGGGGGTGCTGATAGGGATTAATGGATGTGCCAAAATCACAAGGCCCAAAGAAAACCCAACTTGGTCAGCTTTAAACAAAAATAGGAAAAACGAGTTTATACTTTTCCATTTCCATTCTCTCTCTACACTTGCTAACCCTAAAAACGCTTTGTACAAAGCGTCTCTCTCTCTGACCTCTTCGTCGGAGAAGAGAGCGGTGGGCGGCCGTCTGGACGGCGCCGCCTCCATCTCGCAGTGGTTCAACCACCCAAAACCCTACCCCACCTAAATTGAGCCTTCTGAGTCCAAATACAGGCTTGGATTTCGAAAAAAACAAACCATTCGTCCAGATCTTGAGTCCTAAACGTAACCCTAAATTCTAATCAAAACAACACTAACCACAATTCGAAACAGACAAGAGCGAGGGCTTCGCATGCATGAAGACCTAGTTATGGAAGCAACGCGAGAAGAAGGAGATGAGAAGAAAGGTAACCGACTTGGGGCTTGGTTCGACGGCGACGCTTCCCACGAAATCAGGTATATGAACTCCTTCGTAACTTCCTTCCTCTGTTTTTGTCTTTAGATTTTTTGAGAAATAATATTGTGTTGTTCTTGCTATTGTGTTTGTTGTGTTCTTGCTGTTTTCTGTTGCGTTCTAGGGTTTTTCAGAAGAATCGTTGTGCTATGTTTATGTTGTTCTTGCTGTTGTCGTCTACCGTTGTTGTTCTGGTTTTAGGGTTTTGAAAAAAAATAGCTTTGCCGTGCGGTTGTTGTTGTTGTGGTTTTGGTTTTTGAGAAGATCTCTTACTGTGTTGTGTCTCTCCCTGTTAACCTCTCCTAATTCGTTTATGAAGACCAGATTCAGTCTTTAAGAAACTCCTCCCTTTTTGAATCTCTCATCCCAGATTATGTGGGATTTGGTTTATTCTGTTTTAAGCTAATGTCAAAAATGCTTTTTGGATGTTTAGGTTAACCTTATGGATAAAGTTTTAATTTGAGCAATTTTTTAGTTGTTTTTCAGTTCTCTAAGTGCTTTTGAAAAGTGATTTTTAAATAAGCTGTTTTTGTTCTCTGCAGATTACAACTCTGAAGAGACTTTGATGGAATGGAAAAGTGGTTGTACGAAAGCATACTTGGAGGCGCATTGGTCTTGGGAGTTTTCAACCTAGCTACTTGGTTTTTGATTATTAGGAACCTGTTTCCATCTGTAGCAATTTTTTCACTGTAATTACTTAGTTTAGTTTTTTTAGACAAAATGTGTGTTTGGATTATTTGGAACTTATTGAATTAAATTTTAATTATGTAATTACCTTTTAAACTTTCAAAATTTAACTCAATATTTATTCATGCTAATCATTTTCAACTTTTAAAAACAATACACTTCTAAAACAGAAAAATTTTAATTATGTAATTACATATTTAATTATGTAATTACCTTTTAAGTATAATGACTTAATCTAAAAACAACATAATTCTAACTTAGGTATAAAGAAACTAAATATAGTGATTTAATTTAAAAACAATACAATTCTAATCTTAAACACAAAAATCTAAATATGGAACTTTTAATTTAAAAACAACACATATTCTAATTTAAACACAAAAATCTAAATATGGGACTTTTAATTTAAAAAATAACATAATTCTATTTTAAATACAAAAATCTAAATATGGAACTTTTAATTTAGAAACAACACATATTCTAATTTAAACACAAAAATCTAAATATGGGACTTTTAATTTAAAAAACAACACAATTCTATTTTAAATACAAAAATCTAAATATGGAACTTTTAATTTAAAAACAACATATATTCTAATTTAAACACAAAAATCTAAATATGGAACTTTTAATTTAAAAAACAACACAATTCTATTTTAAATACAAAAAATCTAAATATGGAACTTTTAATTTAAAAAACAACAACATATATGTTTCTAAAAAATGCAAATCTAATTTGGGAATCCATGAAGAACTTAGAACTTGGTATAAATATTTGGAATGTGTAAATGGACTAGTAAATAGTGATCATAGAAATAATAACATGGCTCTTAATACTTACTAATAAAAAAATAGGTTTTGGATTAGTAATGTAAAAAGATTCAAACCACATTTTAGATTATGAACACACTTATGCAAATGGGCCTTTGAAACAAAGAGATCTCATGGGTAAACCACAAATGGCCGGACAAAATTGGGGTATGACAGCTGCCCCTATTTAATTACCTCAAACCGGTAAGTGATAATGACAGTAGTCTTTACGCGTTCACGGTGGGAGATAATTAAATACAAGAAGACCCAAATTTTGTCCTAGGCAATGAAAGGAAGAAAATACAGGAATAAAATACGGTGAGAAATGGAAAAAGACATCATCCCATTGTAAAATGGAACAGTCAAGACTTTCTAGGAGTCGTCAGAACAGTATCTTGGACGTCACAGTCGAGATATGTTAGCAATGGAATGACATCCTTAGCTAAAACTCAAGATTTTTCAAGATGCTAGAGCAGTACAAAGAAAATCTGGCATGAGACTCTTCATATCGATGAAGCAGCATCTCAACAGTAAAAGTGAGATTCTCTGTGTCAAGTCGAAACAACATCTTATACGATAGAATTAAAATATTCCAGCAAGGGAAAAATACTTTAATTGAATCTAAGACTCTCCGAGGATATTAGAGCAGTATCTCTAAAAGATATCTGAAATGAGACTCTTCATATTGATGAAGCAGCGTCTCAAACAGTAAACATGAGATTCTCTGTATCGAGTCGAAACATCATCTTATATGATAGAATTAAAATATTCCAGCAAGGGAAAAATACTTTAATTGAATCTAAGACTTTCCGAGGATACTTAGAGCAGTATCTCTAAAAGATATCTGAAATGAGACTCTTCATATTGATGAAGCAGTATCTCAAACAGGAAAAATGAGATTCTCTGTATCGGGTCGAAACAACATCTTATATGATAGAATTAAAATATTCCAACAAGGGAAAAATACTTTAATTGAATCTAAGACTTTCCGAGGATACTTAGAGCAGTATCTCTAAAAGATATCTGAAATGAGACTCTTCATATTGATGAAGCAGTATCTTAAACAGTAAAAATGAGATTCTCTGTATCGGGTCGAAATAACATCTTATATGATAGAATTAAAATATTCCAGCAAGGGAAAAATACTTTAATTGAATCTAAGACTTTCCGAGGATACTTAGAGCAGTATCTCTAAAAGATATCTGAAGTGAGACTCTTCATATTGATGAAGCAGTATCTCAAACAGTAAAAATAAGATTCTCTGTATCGGGTTGAAACAGCATCTTATATGATAGAATTAAAATATTCCAGCAAGGGAAAAATACTTTAATTGAATCTAAGACTCTCCGAGGATATTAGAGCAGTATCTCAAACAGAGAAATGAGGTTCTTCAGATAAATGAAGCAGTATCTCGAATATTCTTCTGTTGGGGGAATTTCTAAGAAAATACTCCTTTTGAGGGAGATTTACTAGAAATGCTCTGCTGGGGAAAAGCTCATGAGAGGCTTTTTAGGGTAACCTCTGCTTGGGGAGCAATGACTGTAAAGAAAAATGCTGGGAATATCATTATTAAAAAAAAGTTGAAAAGTGATTTGCTGAGAAATAAACCTACGAGCCTATGTAGGGAATAACTTCATTTGGAAATGAGGAACGTCCGAGACATATACGAATGACCTTGGATCCTGTTATTTTATATTTGATTTTTGTATAATGTCCCACTTTTAGATGGGAATTCCATGCATGGGAGGATGCATGGGATGTATGCAAGTATGCAATTTCGCAGGGGATATTTGGTTGTGCATGTAGGAATGCGAATGATTTTTATTTTGCTGAAATTCCCATTTTGTGGGAGTGTTATGCATGAGTATGCTGATGATTGATATGACTGTGTTTTTTTTTAATTCCCTTGTTTGGCAGGAAATTATGCATGAAATGATGCTTGTGTTGCATGTAGGAATGCAACTGGGTAATTGGATATGCCCCGGTTAAGACATTTCGCTTTAAGGTATGATGCTAACAGTATGGATTTTTTTATCATTGGGGCGATCAATGGAGATCAAATTTTAATGCCCCTGCTAGGTGGTTTTGGGAATATATTTGGGTTGTTCCGAATCATTGAAAGGTTCAGACTTTTCAACATGCGATACTCTGTCCATGATTTATCAATGTTTCTGTTGGAAATGTGATGGAGCCTTGCCCCGGTCTGGCTATACCATGAGTACATTTATGAGAGGTATGAATCAGTAGTTGAAAGGAACACGACCGTCTGCAATCAGTCCTACACCTTTATGAAAGACAAGAGTGAATCTTGGGGACTAAAGGATTCGTCCGCTTACTGTTTCAAAAGCAATTTTACCACTTTATTCAAACATGCATTTTATTTTGTCCAATAGTTTTTAAAAGTGATGTTTATAAAAAATAAAAGGTGTTTTGCACACAAACAGATAAAATGAAAAAAAATGATTTAGGCATGCTTTGTTGAGAAAAATTCTCTTTTATTGATTTGACCCTTAAATGGGTGGTTGTACATAAAGACGCAATCCCTTAATGAGGTAATTGTTGTGCATAGAAACAAAATGGCAATGAAAATTGAGTTCTTATTGAGTTTCCACACTGTTATGATCCTTATGTCTTTGATAGCCCGAACATTTTGCTTTTGAAAAGTGAGGTAGACTGATTCTTTGTCTTCGAGGGTATGTCAGATGTCTGTAAGTACAACTTTTTGCCTTGGAATTAATCCCTAACTTTTTCCTGGACCGCCCTTTCGAGTTTTCGATCCACCGGGATACCCATTCTTGCCTGAGTCGCCCTTTCAGGTTTTCAACTCAGCAGGTCAAACTCTTTTATTTTTATCCATAATTTTTGCCTGGATCGCCCTTTCGGGTTTTCGATCCATCGGGATAGCCATTTTTTTGTTGCTTAAATCGCCCTTTCAGGTTTTTGATTTAGCGGCTTTTATTATTCCACTTTTTTAGGCGAAGTACTTTTTAACAGCATCAGCGTTGGTGGGAAGCGGCAACTCATCACCGTCCATAGTTGCTAGAATTAGAGCGCCTCCGGAAAAGGCTCTAACCACCACAAATGGGCCTTCATAATTTGGTGTCCATTTCCCTCTAGAGTCTTTGTGAATGGGCAAGATTTTCTTCAGTACTAAATTTCCCTCTTGAAACACCCTGGGACGAACTTTCTTGTCGAATGCCTTTTTAAGACGCCTCTGATAGAGTTGATCGTGACCTAACGCTTTCAAGCGTTTCTCCTCAATAAGGTTGAGCTCGTCATACCTTGATTGAAACCATTCCGCCTCGTCTAGCTTAGCCTCCATCAGGACTCTCATCGAGGGGATTTCTACTTCTATAGGGAGAACTGCTTCCATACCGTATACCAAGGAGTCAAGAGTTGCCCCTGTTGAAGTTCGTATCGACGTGTGATAGCCATGTAACGCAAAAGGTAGCATTTCGTGTCAATCCTTGTACGTAACAACCATCTTTTGGATGATTTTCTTGATATTTTTATTTGCAGCTTCAACAGCCCCATTCATCTTAGGTCGATAGGGTGATGAGTTGTGGTGCTCAATCTTGAATGTTGCGCATAAATCATCCATGGTCTTGTTGTTGAGATTGGACCCATTATCAGTGATGATTTTGTTGGGAATACCATATCGACATATGATGTTATTTTTCAAGAAACGGGCGACTACGTGCTTTGTGACATTCGCGTAAGACGCGGCTTCCACCCATTTGGTAAAATAATATATGGCCACCAATATAAATATGTGTCCATTTGACGTTTTGGGTTCTATCATTCCAATCATGTCGATTCCCCACATAGAGAAAGGCCAAGGTGATGCTATGACATTCAGCGGGGTAGGCGGTACATTTATTTTGTCCGCATAGATTTGGCACTTGTGGCATACTCTGGTGTAATGGTAACAGTCAGCTTCCATCGTCAACCAGTAGTAACCTGCCCTTATAATTTTCTTGGGCATGGCATGCCCATTGGCGTGCGTACCGAAAGAACCTTCGTGTATGTCCCTCATAAGTTGATTTGCTTCGTGTTTGTCCACACACCTTAACAAAACCATGTCGTAGTTTTGCTTGTACAATACCTCTCCATTCAAGAGGAATTTTGATGCCAATCTCCGGAGGGTCCTTTTGTCAAGGCTGGAAGCTTCTGCTGGATACTCCCTCTTCTCCATATACTGTTTGATATCAAAGAACCAGGGTTTACCATCTGGCTCTTCTGCTGTCGTCAGGAAATGAGCAGGTTCGTCAAAACGCCTAATCTCAATATGAGGCTGATGGTTGGGCTATATTAATTTGTAGATGGAAACCAAAGTTGCTAAAGCATCTGCCATCTGGTTCTCTTCTCGAGGAATATGAGAGAAAGTGATTTCTTCAAACTTTGGGAGTAGCTTTAGCACATAATCCCGATATGGAATTAGGTTAGCATGCCTTGTTTCCCAATCGCCTCTGATCTGATGTATGACTAAAGCGGAGTCCCCGAATACTTCTAGTATCTTGATCTTCAACTCAATAGCTTCTTCCAACCCCAGTATGCAAGCTTCATACTCGGCCATGTTATTTGTGCAAGTAAAATAGAGCTTTGCGGTGAATGGTAGATGGAAATTCTTGGGAGACATCAGCATTGCCCCAATTCCATGGCCTATTGCATTTGAGGCACCATCAAACATGAGCGTCCAACCTGCTCTTGGCTCGAGGCTTTCCTCTAGTTCGGAGTCTTCAACATCCTTAACAACCATGATGTCCTCATCTGGAAAGTCAAATTTCAAAGATTGGTAATCCTCTAGTGGTTGGTGAGCAAGATGGTCTGCTAGTATGCTTCCCTTGATTGCTTTTTGTGCAACATATTGGATATCATATTCTGACAACAACATCTGCCATCGAGCAATCCTACCAGTGAGAGCTGGTTTCTCGAACATGTACTTGATAGGATCCATTTTAGATACCAACCAAGTTGTGTGAGTTAGCATGTACTGCCTGAGACGCTTAGCAGCCCATACGAGTGCACAATAAGTCTTCTCGAGTAATGAATATCTGGTCTCACAATCATTAAATTTCTTGCTCAGATAATAGATGGCATGCTCTTTTCTACCAGTCTCATCTTGTTGTCCTAATACACAACCCATGGATTCATCGAGCACGGTTAGATATATGACGAGAGGTCTTCCTTCGGCAGGGGGCATTAGAATCGGTGGCTCTTGCAAGTATTCCTTGATTTTATCAAAGGCTATCTGACAATCCTCATTCCACTCCACGCCTTAATTCTTCCTCAGAAGCTTGAATATTGGTTTGCATGTTGCAGTAAGGTGAGAGATAAACCTGGCGATGTAATTTAGTCTCCCCAAGAAACCACGAACCTCTTTCTCAGTCTTTGGTGTAGGCATGTTCTGAATGGCTCGAACCTTGTCAGGATCTACTTCAATTCCCTTTTGGCTTACAATAAAGCCTAAAAGCTTCCCAGATCGAACCCCAAACGTGCATTTATTAGGATTAAGTCTCAACCTAAACTTCCTCAAACGAGTGAATAGTTTCTCCAGGTTGGTGATGTGCTCTTCTTCTGTCTGGGATTTGGCAATCATGTCATCAACATACACCTCAATCTCTTCATGAATCATGTCGTGAAAGAGAGTCACCATGGCACGTTGATATGTTGCCCCAGCGTTTTTTAAACCAGACGACATTACTTTGTAACAAAAGGTGCCCTAAGGAGTAATGAACATGGTTTTCTCCATGTCTTCGGGATCAATTTTAATTTGGTTGTATCCTGAGAAACCATCCATGAAGGAAAACACGGAGAACTGAGCTGTGTTATCCACCAGTACATCAATTTGAGGTAATGGGAAATCGTCTTTGGGACTAGCTCTGTTTAAGTCTCGGTAGTCTACGCACATGCGGACTTTTCCATCCTTCTTCGATACCGGTACAATGTTGGCAACCCATTGTGGGTATTTAGCGACTTCCAGGAAACCAACATCAAACTGCTTTTTCACCTCTTCTCTGATCTTGAGAGCCATATCTGGTCGAGTTCTTCTTAGCTTTTATTTGACAGCAGGGCATTCCTCTTTAAGGGGAAGCTTGTGGGTCACGATGTCAGTGTCTAATCCGGGCATGTCTTGGCATGACCAAGCGAACACGTTGTCATATTCGTGGAGGAGCTCTATCAGTCTTGTCTTCACCGTATCTTGAAGCGTTGCGCCTACCCTTACTTCTCTCTTATCTTCTTCTGTTCCCAGATTGATAACTTCAACATCTTCCTGGTGTGGTTGAATAACCTATTCTTCTTGTCTGAGTAATCTAGCCAACTCTTCAGGGAGTTCGTAATCTTTCCCCACTTCGTCTTCAGCTTGGTAGATTGGACAATCAAAGTCATATTGGACCATAGTAGTGTCGTTATCAATGGTCTCAGTGGTGTTTCTGCATGTTATGATTTATGCAGTTTATTTAGAAAGTGCGTGCATAAAAATTGATTGCCATTTTCGTAAATAGGTCAAAACGAAAGAAAAGGAACAAAAATTTGAATGCAAAACGTCATTTCATTAATGATAAAAACTCTTGAAAAAGATAAAGGAGGCCCTACAACATGCCATTGTGCCTTGGGCAGAGCATATGGTTTTGTCTAAAAATGATAAAATTACTTTTGAAATATTTGGGGAACTTCCACAGCCTTCCAGTTTTTTAGTGCTTCATTAGGCGCGACTTGACGCATCCAGCTGGACACCCCCTCCTTGCGGTCTTCTTCACTGATCATTGCCACCTGCTTGCCAAAGATGTGGCTGTTGGTGTAAGCCCTAGAGGCCAATAATTTTGGTACTTGTATCGAACTATTTATTAATAATTAAAAGGCTTTTTCTTTATTATGTTTGATTAATAAAGTCCCTAGAATAGCTAGTCCTTTTAATGTATCAAGTATGACTTAATCATGAGATCACATTAAACATAAGGACAATATTCTTAAAGTATCCGTAGTCGAGCTTTATTGTGAAGTGGGATAACATTAAAGCATTAAGACTATTATGTTTGTAGATTGATGATCACATCTCCTGGATCATGGATAAAGAGTTATCAAGTCTTAAACATAGGTATGAATATTAAGAGTAATATTTATACTGGATTGACCCGCTATGAGAATACTATATAGAAAGTTATGCAAAGTGTCATAAGTTATTCTCATGGTGATAATGGTGTATACCACTCTTCGACCTGAAACCACTATGGATCCTAGATGTAGAGTCGAGTGCTTTATTGTTGATCCAACGTTGTCCGTAACTGGATAACCATAAAGACAGTTGATGGGTACTCCACGAAGCATGCTGAGGGACATGAGTGACCTAGATGGAATTTGCCCATCCTATATAACAGGATAAATGTCTATGGGCCCAATATTGAACTGGACAAGGATGACAAGGTCTATACCTTGTGTTCAATATAGACATAAGGGCAAAAGGGTAATTATACACATAATTATTATCACAGAAGGACTTGTCAGATCACATGACATTTTCGTGGCTTGGGTAGCAGTGATGTGTTGCTAGATACCGCTCACTGTTTATTATGTTAAATACGTGATTTAATATAATTGCCAACGCCGTGAAAACCTATAGGGTCACACACAAAGGACGAATTGATGAGAGATAGAGTAACTAAGAAACATCGTAAGGTATGGTGTACTTAAGTAGAATACGAAATATGGTAAGGTACCAAATACTTAAGTGATTTTGGCATATTATGAGATATGGGCCAAAATACACTTAAGTGGGCTTTTTAGCTTGAAGCCCACACATGTGGTTCTATAAATAGAACCCTTGGGTAGAAGCATTGTCACTAAGACTAAGACTCAAGTGAAGACTTGGAATTTCGTTTCCCTCTCTCTCTCACTCAAAGCCTTCATTCGTACCAGCTAGCACTGAGATTGAAGGAACCCGTTCGTGTGGACTGAGTAGAGACGTTGTCATCGTTCAACGTTCGTGATCGCTCCGTGGATTTGTATCCAAGGTTTTGATCGTTACAAGAGATCTGCACCAAAGGTTTGAATCGCCATAAGAGGTAACGATTCTATCACTGATCATGCCCAATCGTAAGGATCACTAAATGGAGAAATTTTAAATTCCGTTGCGCCTTGGATGGCAATTCTCCTTCAGTGGTATCAGAGCTTTAAAGTATTTTGTTAACCTGTTAACGCAAGGCAAAATTCACCCGTTCGGCTAACTCAATGCTTTAAAGTATCAAGTGTTGATGCGAACACCCGTTCCCGCTGACCGGGTAGCGGACCCCCGGCTAACTCTGCGTAGTGTGATCGGTCGTCGAAATTTAATTTGGTTTTAATTAATTAAAAGAATTAAAATTGATAATAATAATAATGTGTTTATTATTGTCTTGTGGTGATCGGTTATGGCCTTAGTTTTCCTTTATTTTGTTTTGGTTTTTAAAATACGACCTGCGTGTCGTGCCTCTCTTTTAATCTCTCAATGTAACTTCTTTTCTCATCTCACTCCCTCGTATGTAAAACTAGTTTCTTTTATGTAATGTAATGATATGAAGAAAGCAAAGAATTCAGTGCCAAAGGAGGACAACCTTGAAGATCTTGCTTGGAGAAGCTTAGATCGTTGTTAGGTTAGCTTAGGTTCTCTCATTGGCTTGGGAGAACAATTGTGCTAGGGGCCATAACTGTTTCATTATGTATGTATGTATGTTGATGCATGTGAATGTATGTTGATGCATGTGAGAGGCGATTTATATGATAAATAAGCCGGTGAGATCAGAAAAATTGCAATTCCCTCAAATTAAATATTAAGTTTATGCTTTCCAAGTTTTAACACTCATCAAGACTAGTATCGGATAATGTAGGTTTCGCCTACGCGAGGTGCATGTTCTATATTAGTAAGGTGCGATGGGATAATTGTAATATCCAACTGTTAAAACAATGGGTCAAACTTAACTAAACAAATTATAATAATATTATATATGTTTGCTTTCCAAGTTTTAGCACTCATCAAGACTAGTATCGGACAATGTAGGTTTCGCCTACGCGAGGTGCATTTTCTATATTGGTAAGGTGCGATGGGATAATTGTAATATCCAACTGCTAAAACGATGGGTCAAACTTAATTATAATAATATTATATATGTTTAGAAGCAAGAGTTGGGAATGATCCATATGATGGATTGGAATAAGGAGTTATTCACCCAACTGAAATTTTTGAGAGTTGTATGAGATACAATTGGAAGGAGTTCCTACCTAAATAACCTATTTTTGTGTAATCCGCCTACGCGGACTTAGAACGAAGTGAAATATGGATCTCGACCCACTAGAAAATCTTCCAACGGGATTTTCCGAATCAAATGATGAGGGTCATTTGTTTTGAGTCAAATAGTGGGAGCATATTTAATTAAAGGCCTAATTAAATATGCCAATGATACTTATATTTTCATTAATCCTTATGTAGATTACCATGACAACAAACACCTCTAACAACATTTTACAATCAATCCTTGATAAGGAAAAATTGTCTGGGACAAATTTTCTGGATTGGCACCGAAACCTGAGGATTGTCCTCAAACATGATAAAAAGCTGTATGTCTTGGAGACACCTGTTCCTGAAGAGGAACCTCCTAGTTCTGCACCTAAGGCAGAAAGAGATGCTTATAAGAAGCATGTCGATGATGCCAATGAAACTGCTTGTCTCATGCTAGCTACCATGAACTCAGAATTGCAAAAGCAACATGAGAACATGTCAGCGTTCGATATGATCGAACACCTGAAGATGCTCTATCAAGAGCAAGCAAGGCATGAGAGGTTTGAAGTTTCAAAATCCCTTTTTCAAGGCAAGTTAGCTGAGGGAGCCCCTGTAGGTCCCCATGTACTCAAGATGATTGGGTATGTGGAAAACCTTGAGAGATTGGGTTTTCCCCTCGGAAAGGAACTTGCGACTGATTTAATCTTGCAATCGTTGCCAGATGGGTTCAGTCAATTTGTCCTAAATTTCAATATGAATGATATGGACAAATCGCTTCCCGAATTGCTCACCATGTTAAGAACTGCCGAGCAGAATCTGAAGTCAAAAGGGAAGTCCATTCTGATGATCGGAAATGGAAAGAGACAGAACAAAAGGCCCACTAAGCAGGGTGATAAAGGGAAAGGCAAGGAAGTTGCCAAACCCAAACCCATTGTTGTTGCTTTAAAGCCTAGTGGAGGCATAGCAAAAGAAGGCACTTGCTTCCATTGCGGTAAGACCGGTCACTGGAAGAGAAACTGCCCAAAGTACCTGGAAGATAAGAAGAATGGAGTAGAGACTTCAACTTCAGGTATTTTTGTTATTGAAATTAATTTATCTACTTTTGCATCATGGGTATTAGATACTGGATGTGGTTCTCACATTTGCACAAATGTGCAGGGACTAAAAAGGAGTAGAGATTTGGCAAAAGGTGAAGTCGACCTACGAGTTGGATATGGAGCAAAGGTTGCTACTTTAGCCGTAGGAACTTATGTATTGACCTTACCTAGTGGTTTAATAATTCAGTTAGAGAACTGTTATTATGTACCTGCAATTAGCAGGAATATTATTTCCATTTCTTGTTTGGACAAGTTTGGTTTTTCATTTATAATAAAGAACAATTGTTGCTCAATTTATTTGAATGATATATTCTATGCTTCTGCACAAATGAACAATGGATTATATGTCCTTGATCTTAAAATGCCTATTTATAACATTAATACTAAAAGGATGAAACCTAATGAGTTAAATCCAACTTACCTTTGGCATTGTCGATTAGGCCACATAAATGAGAAACGCATTTCCAAACTCCATAAAGATGGACTATTGGACTCTTCTGATTATGAATCATATGAGACATGCAAATCTTGTTTAATTGGAAAGATGACAAAGTCTCCATTCACAGGAAAAGATGAAAGAGATAATGATCTTTTTGGCCCTCATACATACTGATGTATGTGGACCACTGAACATGCCTGCCAGAGGAGGTTTTCAGTACTTCATCACATTTACTGATGATTTCAGTAGATATGGTTATGTGTATTTAATGAAACAAAAATCAGAGTCCTTTGAAAAGTTCAAGGAATTCAAGAATGAAGTACAAAACCAACTAGGTAAGAATATTAAAACTCTTCGATCAGATCGAGGTGGTGAGTATTTAAGCCTAGAGTTTGATGACCATCTGAAAGAGTGTGGGATCCTATCCCAACTCACTCCTCCTGGAACACCCCAATGGAATGGTGTATCTGAGAGAAGAAATCAAATCCTGTTGGACATGGTCCGATCCATGATGAGTCACGCCGATCTTCCAAACTCCTTTTGAGGACATGCACTATTGACATCAGCTTACACACTTAACCGTGTTCCATCCAAAAAGGTTGAAAAGACACCATATGGGATATGGAGTGGTAAGAAACCACATATGTCTTACATGAAGATTTTGGGTTGCGAAGTTTATGTGAAACGACAAATTTCAACTAAGCTTGAGCCAAAATCTGACAAATGCTTATTTGTGGGGTATCCTAAAGAAACAAGAGGGTATCACTTCTACAATCCTTCTGAGGGCAAAGTGTTTGTCGCTTGAACTGGAGTTTTCCTAGAAAAGGATTTTATTTCCAAAGGAATCAGTGGGAGGAAAGTAGAGCTTGAAGAAATTCAAGAGTCACAAGGCATTGATACACCTATGGAGGAATTAGAGCAGGAAACACAAATAGTTGTGTAAAGAGCAACCTGCTTAAGTAGAACAAGACCAGCGTAGGTCAAGCAGGATACGTCACCTACCTGAGAGATATGGATATCTTATAACAGATCAAGGTGATGTATTACTCATGGATCAAGATGAGCCTGTGACCTACTCATGGAATCTTCGTTTTGATGAAATAGTAAAACAATATGGATTCATCAAGAACGAAGATGAGCCTTGTGTCTACAAGAAGGTTAGTGGGAGCATGATCGTGTTCCTGGTATTATATGTTGATGACATATTACTCATTGGAAACGATATCCCTACCCTGCAACAAGTAAAGTCTTGGTTGGGGAAATGCTTTTCTATGAAGGACCTAGGTGAAGCAACCTATAAATTAGGAATCAGAATCTATAGAGATAGATCACAAAATGCTTGGCCTAAGTCAGAGTACATAGACAAAGTGCTGAGACGCTTTAATATGAATTGTTCCAATGGTTATGTGTTTTGCTTAAATGGTGGCGCTGTGAGCTAGAAAAGTTCAAAGCAAGATACAGTTGCCGATTCTACAACCGAGGTCGAGTATATTGTTGCCTCAAGTGCAGCAAAGGAAGTTGTTTGGATCAAAAGTTCCTTAGTGAACTTGACATAGTTCCTGGCATTGTGGATCCCATTGGTCTCTATTATGATAATAATGGTGCTATCGCACAAGCTAAGGAGCCTAGATCTCACCAACGATCCAAACACATACTTAGGCGTTATCATCTCATTCGAGAGATAATAGATAAAGGAGATGTGAAAATATGTAGAGTACCTACACTTGACAATATTGTTGAGCCACTGACAAAGCCTCTTGCGCAGCAGAAGCATGATGGCCATACTAGATCAATGGGCATTAGGGGTATGCCTGATTGGCTCTAGTGCTAGTGGGAGATTGTTGGTGTAAGCCCTAGAGGCCAATACTTTTGGTACTTGTATCGAATTATTTATTAATAATTAAAAGGCTTTTTCTTTATTATGTTTGACTAATAAAGTCCCTAGAATAGCTAGTCAGTTTAATGTATCAAGTATGACTTAATCATGAGATCACATTAAACATAAGGACACTATTCTTAAAGTATCCGTAGTCGAGCTTTATTATGAAGTGGGATAACATTAAAGCATTAAGACTATTATGTTTGTAGACTGATGATCATATCTCATGCATCATGGATAAAGAGTTATCAAGTCTTAAACATAGGTATGAATATTAAGAGTAATATTTATACTGGATTGACCCGCTATGAGAATACTATATAGAAAGTTATGCAAAGTGTCATAAGTTATTTTTATGGTGATAATGGTGTATACCACTCTTCGACCTGAAACAACTATGGATCCTAGATGTAGAGTCGAGTGCTTTATTACTGATCCAACATTGTCCGTAACTGGATAACCATAAAGACAGTTGATGGGTACTCCACGAAGCATGCTGAGGGACATGAGTGACCTAGATGGAATTTGCCCATCCTGCGTAACAGGATAAATGTCTATGGGCTCAATATTGAACTGGACAAGGATGACACGGTCTATACCTTGTGTTCAATATAGACATAAGGGCAAAAGGGTAATTATAGGGTAACTAAGGAACATCGTAAGGTACAGTGTACTTAAGTAGAATATGAAATATGGTAAGGTACCAAATACTTAAGTGATTTTGGCATATTATGAGATATGGGCCAAAATACACTTAAGTGGGATTTTTAGCTTGAAGCCCACACATGTGGTTCTATAAATAGAACCCTTGGGTAGAAGCATTGTCACTAAGACTAAGACTCAAGTGAAGACTTGGAATTTTATTTCCCTCTCTCTCTCTCACTCAAAGCCTTCATTCGTACCAGCTAGCACTGAGATTGAAGGAACCCGTTCGTGTGGACTGAGTAGAGACGTTGTCATCGTTCAACGTTCGTGATCGCTCCGTGGATTTGTATCCAAGGTTTTGATCGTTACAAGAGATCTGCACCAAAGGTTTGAATCGCCATAAGAGGTAACGATTCTATCACTGATCATGCCTATTCGTAAGGATCACTAAATGGAGAAATTTTAAATTCCGCTGCGCCTTGGATGACAATTCTCCTTCAGTGGCCAGCGCTGGTGAATGTTTTCTCCACAGAAGGAATCTTCTCTTTTTCATATTGGTTACCAACTTTGTGTGATGATGGGTCATACCCCAAGCCAAACTTGTCTCGTTTCTCTTTCAATTCCACCACTTTGCCTCAACCTTGTGCATCTTCACTTTCCATAACAGCTTTAGCTCCTTGCCATGAGGCCATGGATGGTCCGGATTTCGGGACCTCCAAGGTCTGTTGAATGGCCATCATGTTTACTATTTCCAAGGATTGGAAGGGTGTCTCAATGATTTCACCATCCACCTCGATATATCGGAAAGATGTCAAGTGACTAACCAAGATATCTTCTTCTCCTCCAACCACAATCATCTTGTCATTTGTGATGAATTTTAGTTTTTGATGCAGAGTGGAGGTGACAGCACCTGCGGAGTGAATCTAGGGTCTCCCAAGTAGGCAACTGTAACTAGGATGTATATCCATGACCTGGAATGTGATATTAAACATAGTTGGACCTATCTTGGTTTGTAAGTCAACCTCTCCTATCACTGCTCGCCTTGAGCCATCAAATGCTTTTACGATTAGGGTGCTAGGCTTCATACTTACCCCTTCTACAGGCAGCTTTATCAAAGTCGTCTTTGGCATGACATTTAGTGAGGAACATGTGTATACCAACACCCTTGATAGTATAGTATCCATGCATTTCAAGGAGATGTGGAGAGCCTTGTTATGGTTTTTTCCTTCAATCGGTAGTTCGTCATCATTAAAACCCAAGAAATTTCTAGTAGTCACACAAGCTATCACTT
Organism: Lathyrus oleraceus; assembly: GCF_024323335.1. NCBI lineage: Eukaryota > Viridiplantae > Streptophyta > Magnoliopsida > Fabales > Fabaceae > Lathyrus > Lathyrus oleraceus. The sequence continues at coordinate 263,777,103 of NC_066580.1, forward strand.
CATCAAACTGTTCTATTGTTATGTCCTTGGTGATATGAGCGACGCTCAATACCTTCAACAGCAAATTCCTGTGTGCTTCTAAGTTAAGTATGAGAGATAACATGGAAATTTTGGAAGGTGTTTGGTTTAGCTGGTCCACCACCTTGTAATCGCTCTTCTTGATTATTCTCAAAAACTCCTCAGCCTCCTCACGAGTGACACCAGTTTTAGGAGACAAGTGCATGTCTTGCATCCCCTGATTAGGGATGGGGATCTGGACAGCGGCCTCCTTCCCTTTAGCTCTTTTAGAAGTATCAGCAGTTCTTGGTGCGAACACCCAGCCACTGCGCGTCATTCCTGTTGGCCCCACAATTGAAGTGACATTTGGTTCGTTAATCATTAAAGGTTTATCTTCCTGCCCCTGCTTAAAAGCTATGGGCTGATATATCCATGGGACCACCTTCTCATCTTTATATTCGAATGATGCTGGGAACTCTATCACCAATGGGCTTATAGGTATTTCTACCTTAACTTCATCATAGGGGATATCCATCACTGCTATCTCTTCCTGACGCTTGTTCTTGACACGGTAAGTTATCTATAACTCGCCTCGATCCAGCATTTGTTGTATAAAACTCCTCAACTCTTCATTGTTCTCTTCCTCAAGCAGCTCTTCCGGGATCAGACCACTCTTCAGCAATTGTGCTCCTATCATGGTGATAGGGGTTTGAATCTCTTCAACCTTACGGATCAATTTTCCTTGATCACCCTCCTCAATGGCACTGATGGAAGCATCCTTATGTGTCGGCATAGGGTTGGTATTCACGTTTGGGCGTCTTGGAGTGAAAGAAACAGCCTTGGCTTCGATCAAGTCTTGTACTCGATTCTGAAATGCGAAACAATTTTCCAAAGTATGACCAGGTGCTCCCATGTGAAATTCGCAATGGGCATTAGCATCGTATCCAGGTGGATATGGAAAAACGGCTGGTTTTAATTCCCTCAATGTTAGAAGGTCCTCCTTCTGCAGATATGGGAATATCTGACTATAGGGTACTGGTAGAGGATCAAGTTGTCTTCTTGGAGGTCTTGGCTTGAACTGTCTTGGTGGTGCGGTATTTTGCTGATGATGATGTTGATGATGTTGTGGTTGATACATTTGTTGTTGCTGCATTGGCTGTTGATAGGGTATGGGTACCACGGCGGCGACTTGACCATATGAAGCTTGTTGCTTCCCTTTATAGTTCCTGGATATGGCGTTTGTTTCACCTTCTCTTTTCCTTGGGAAGCCTCCAGAATATTTCTTTGGTGCGCTAGATGTTGTCACTGCTCCAGGAATCTTTCCATCTCTCAACCCCTTCTCTATGCGGTCTTTAATTATAACTAGATGTGCGAAGTCAGATGCGGCACTACTCACTAATCGATCAAAGAATGGGTCCTTCAAGGTGTCCACAAATATACCGGTCATTTCCTTCTCAAACAATGGTGGCTCTACCTGAGCATCCAACTCTCTCCATCGCTAGGCGTATTCTTTGAATGACTCACTCTCCTTCATAGACATCCCTTGCAACTGCATTCAGTCGGGTGCCATATCTAAGTTGTATTTGTACTGACAGAGAAATGCGTCAGCCAAATTCTCCCAACTTTGAATTCACCCCTGTTCTAAACTCATATACCATCTCAGAGATGCTCCACTCAAACTGTCTTGGAAACAATGTACAAGTAGTTTGTCATTTTCGGTATGAGCAGCCATTTTTCTGAAGTACATCACCAGGTGACTTCTTGGACAAGTCTGTCCTTTGTATTTCTCGAAATAAGGGGTTTTGAATTTAGCCGGGATGACTAAATTCGATACCAAACGCATGTTCATGGCAGAAGCACCGAAGATGTTGTTTCCTTCTATGGCTTTGATTTTCTTTTCCAGGGCATGGAGCCTATCTGCAGCGGGATCTGAAAGTATCTTAGGCTTTGGTTGATCGGGCATATAGAATGCATCATACTGGTCATCTCCAATCTCGGAACCATGATGAGTAGACGTATCAGAAGGTTCTGCACGGTCTCCATCTCCCTTGCCTCCTATTGGTATCTGAACCAATCTCTTCTTGGTGGGGACGTAACTTTCGTCTTAGGGATTCGGACCTGGTGCGCCATCATTCCTTCTTGTCCTAGCTTCTTCCTCCTCGCTCCTCTCTCTCTGAGCGATTGCAAGCATTGTCTCCAACAGCTGATCCATCTTCTTCTGGATCGTATTGATGTCTGTCCTCATGGTAACCTGGTTGGCCTCAACTTGTTCTAATGTCATCTTGTATTTGCTTCGCGTCTCGTACCGGTGTTGATTAGTCAGTGTGGCTGGATAAAGGGTAAAAAGGTTGGGTAAGTTTTTTGATTTTCATGAAATGTGATGCATAATGAAGATGCATATGTTATGCATATTTTATTTCCAGGGAGTCATTCGAGTTTCATTAGTTGTTAGTAATTCGAAGAAACATAAAATACTTAGAATAACAATAATGGGGTAATTTTTAAACGTCATTCATTCCAATACATAACATAGAGATCCAAAATGGTCATAGTTCAAAAGTACATTTGTTAAAGGAACAAAATACAAGACATAGGCAAATTAAACAGCTGGCTTTCTGGCCTGAAGCTCTTCTAGTTCTTCATTGAATCTCTTCAACAACCCTTTGCAGAGTAGAACGAAATTGATTATGGCTGGAGGAGTGCTATCTTCTTTCAACTCTTCGACTGCGTCTCTCAACCTCCATGGAAATTCTTTAGCTGCCCAATTACAGAATCCTACTAGCCCATCGAGTTTTGCACGAAACTTATCCCTGTCCCCTTGTAAGAAGTCTATGGTCTTCTTAAAGGATTCATAATCTTCAATCACATAGTCTCGCTCTTTCAACCATATGGAGTTGTCTTGGCGTAATGACTCTAGCTGGTTCTTCCAATAGCTTGCAGACTCCCTGGTGTAGCGGGGTATTCGTTACCATTAGAGATATTGACTAAATCCAAGGCAAACCATACAAGTCGAGTCGCCACCGCACTTCTATTTATCCAAAGGAATGGTTAGAAAGCGAACAAAAACCTAAAAGTTTTAACAAAAACTAGTAAAAGAGAAATCAGAGATCTGGGTAAGGGGGTTGGTTATGTAATGGGAAGGTGTTAGGCACCCAAAACATCCTAGGTACTCCTAGGGAGCCCTTTTCACACTTTTTGTAAAGGTTGTTGTTTTTTTTTTGTGAAAGATTTGTTTGTGCAAACATGATTGAAGAGATAAGAAAAAAGATGAGGGATGAAGAATCAAAACCACAATGGAGTCCCTCTCTTGAGATCATAGTGATGATTCAAGTAGCTCCCATCATTTGGAATAAGCAATCACACAAAGCATAAGCAATCATCAAACAAGCCTCTTAAGAGATCCCCAATGTATCTTGTCTCTTCCACTTTGGATGAACATGGCAATGGTTCCTCAACTTTGAATTAAGGTGGAATCCCTAGCACAAGAACACACACATCAAAGAGTTTTATGAAGTAAATCAAGAATGGACAAGAGTGAGTTTAGAGATTTGGTCCATATTCATCATTAAGGTCCTTTTACTCCAATTTTGCATAGGGAATGTCCTAGGGTCTAAGTCCACTTCTTCATTCTTTGCATAGGGTATGTCCTAGAATCTAAGTCCACTTCTTTGCATTTGGTTCTCAACCATCAAAACAAAACATAAGCATAATAATATATACACAATTATGTGCTCAAGTGAGCAAAAGGCAAATGACATTAACATAAACATGTGCTCAAGTGAGCAAAGAGAAAAGCAAATGGATAATATGTGCAAGAATAGTAAATTGCATAAAAGTAAAGAGCAAAAAGTAAATGTTAATTGTTAATGGTTAGTGTTAGTAGTTAGTGTGCCATAAGGCAAATTTAGCGCTATGTTAAGCAATCGTAATTGGACTTATGTAGAAGTCACAACTATCTGAGGCCGGTCAATAATAATGCAGGCAACAACACAAGTTAGAAGTCTTGGTTAGTGAACCAAGTTCCAACAACTTGCCATGCCAAAAAGAAAAAAAGAGAATTGATCTTGTATTGGTTTAAGTCTTTTGCATGATTTAGAAAACAACCTATCCTTAATGCAAAGCCATTCACTTGATCAATTGATCAAGATGAATTAGATTTGAATCAAGGAAGATTAAGTCTCCCTAATCAATGCTAACTTATCAACCTTCAACTCATTGATCAAAAAATAAAAGAAGAAGAAGAAGAAGGAGATGAATAATGGAAATAAAAATGGCAAAAATACAAATGCATTAAATGAAGTACAATGTACCAATCATCATATGTTGACCAATAACATTGAAAGTCAAAGGCAAACAATCAAAAACAGAAGTGGGATGAAGATTGGAAGTCAAGAAATGAACAAAATACTTTTTGGCATTTTTAATATTTAAAATTAAACTTGAATTAAAAATAAAAGAAAGGTCAAACTTCAAAATTACTTCAAATCAACCTTGAAAGGTCCAAGTAATTTATCCCAAGTTCAACAAGGTCAAACAAAATTTGACAAAAAAAATCAGCATTTTTAACAGTCAGAAACTATTTTTAATCAATTAAAAATGAATAAAAATAACCTAATTGAACTAAAATCTCAAATCAATTAAAAAATTAATGAGAATATTTTTCATAGATTCATCATCATTCAAATAAGTTAGGAAAATATTTTTGTATTTTTTGAATATCAAAAACTATTTAAAATGAATTAAAAACAACCAGAAAAGAGAAAATTCATGAAAAATATCAAATGACAAAATAAAAAATATTAAAAATCAGAAATAGAAACTAGAGTTTATTTGGAGACTAGTGCAATTAGTCCCATATTTTTTGGATTAAAAATGAGAGAGTTATGAATTTTTGAAATAAAAAGGAATTAAAGAAAATAAAATCAGAAATTAAAAATGATGGAAAATCAGGGAGCGTTGGATCACATTCATTAGTTGACGTGGCCAATCTGATGGTCCTGAAGCGCGCGCTCATGGTGAACCTTGGTCAACCGCGTCACACAAAGAATTAAAAAAAGTCATAACATTCAAAGGCTGAGATTGAATCTGGAGATGAGATCCAACGATCCAGATTCAAACATGCAATGGACGGCCACCGGAGCCACCTTCTTCTCCGGTGAGCTTCCAAATTCCGACCAAATTTGCAGGTTTTCAAACCTTCACCATTTTGCACGATCCTTATACCAAAATGAAGCCAGGGTGATGTACATCACCCTTGTAACCTTGAATCACACTCAAGATTCCTATAGGTTGAGAAATCTGAGGTGGAAGATTCAGGTATGAAAAATGCAGATCAAAGAAAAACAAAATTGAAGCTACCACTAGCTTGCCTCTCAAGTGAGGACTTCAGAAAACACTTTGGCCAGGCAAATGGATCAATATATGACGAGTTTCGAAGAAAATACCAGTTGGAGAACAAACTTGAATTCTGGAGATTTGAGCTCGATTCCTTGCTTGCTTTGCCAAAACAGAAGATCAATGAGATGAATGATGAAGGTTTAGAAGCTTTAGATCCAAGGATTCAACCAGATGTAGTTGAATTTTGGATCTGAAAAATTTGAAAGAAAGTGAGATAGCTTCTTTGGTAATGGTTATGGATTCAATTGTGCAGCATCTTAGGCGCCATTAGGTTGAGAATTGAATGAAGAGGAGCATGTATTTATAGCTGAGCTTGAAGCAAGCAAGGGGAAAATTCGTGTGCATGGAACTTGGACTCTTCATGCATGGGCCTGTACAGGCGCGTGCAAAGCCCAAAAATGGATGGAAATGCAAGATGAACTCAAATGCCAATGGTTTGGACGTGTAGTTTGAGCTGCATTGGCTTGTGCATGAAGTTATGATGTGAATTCCATAATTGAACCTAAACCTTCACCTCTTTGAAAATGCCAATTAGAAAATCCAAACATAAGTATGTGGGTAATGGTTGGAAAGGTCTTGATGTAAGGAACAATTGTTATGTTGGGCAAAAATCCATTTGAAGTGTGGAAATTGCTGAATTTTGAGTTTAAAGTGTGATGTGCAAAACATGTCAAGGCAAGGTTTCCAAATTTGGCCAATGTTCAAGCCCTTCTGTTTTGATGATGCAAGCCTCAAATGAAACAACCTCCAATATTAAAGTTGTATATCTTTTCAAGAAAATCAAAATGGACTTAAATTTTGCATCATTTTGATTTTTGATGAAAGAGTTATGGGCACTTGAAGTTGGACTTTTTTGCCTTTTAATGCATTTGGCCCAAAATGACCTATAATGTCCTGCATTATCACATGTATTTCCTTTGAGATTTTGAAATTTTGTTCAACATAACATTTTAAGTAGACATCTTACGATTTCCAATGCATTTGATCCCACCTTAAAATCATAAAAAATGAGTGAGTTATGTCCTTGGGAAGTTGACCCACAATTAGGGTTTCAGTCAAAATGACCTATAATGTATTGGAATGGGAGATGGCCTTCCAGGCTTCAAATCAATTTTTGATGAACATGAAAGTTGTTCTTATTGTCCTGAAGAACATTTTTGCTTTTGGAACCATCTCCATTTGACCAACACATAAAATGTTAGGTCTCAGTGCATGTCAAAAAAGTCAGATGAATTGACTGATCAACTTCTCAAGGCCATGACCCATATCTTGATGAATTGATGATTGAGAACACTCAAATAAGTTCAAATATGCATTAAATGATTAATTAAAGAACTTCCCTTGATTTTATTTGATCATGAGCTGAGGTTGCTTCAAGGGCAAGGCATTGTGGTGCACAGATGAATTAGGGTTTCCTTGGGGAACAAACCTCAAAACCCTTTGACTTGCTTTAATCAAAATGATGAATTGAGATGATAGGGAGGAATATTTGATGGATGAGAGTTTTGGGAACCATTGTCATGCTTGCTTTCATCTCCTCCTGACCTTATCATTGCACAAAGGATCTCCTTGAAACTCTTGACCTGGTGATTGCTCAAGCTACAAACAAAAGATGTTAGTGACATATTTTTGTGCTTTTAGTTAGTAAACAAAATAAGAAAAGTAATGATATACAATTCAAGCATGCTTGGTGATATCAAACTACTCACAAGAAGTCCCTCCCAAAGGCAAAGGGAACCAAGATGCTAATGATCCTTGAGGCAATGCAAATGCAATGTTATGATGCCATGAGGGATCTTAGGGACAAAATTAGGGTCTTACACCTGGCATCTCTTACTTCTCGGCACTTCTCCTCCCATACCATGGGTGACACCCTAGAAGCTTCAGTGGCTATTTTCTTGAGTCGGCGCTCCTGATCTACTTCAGCTTTTGCATGACGAACAGAATTGGTGAGTTCCTTTATCTGAGCCCAAATGTATCCCTTATTGTCTTGTTCTCCTTTGTGGCTAGATGCCACCAACGCTCATTGTCTTGACATTCTTTCTGAGCTTGTCGTAGTTGATCCTTAAGAGTATCCAAACAATGATCAGCTTGTTCTAATCCCACTTTGATCTTCTTTCTCTTATGTTCCTCCTTGTTGAACTTTTCCACATGTGCTTGAAGTTGTGCCTCTTTTCTCTCAAGATCCCACTTCATATTGTTTTTCTCATTGATGGTTTGCTGGAGTTTTATCTGCAACTCTTCATTCTCTTTTTCTAGCTTTGCCATGGTGGTCTTGAGTTCCTCCATTTCTTCAATAGGGACATGGGTGAGCTTAGGTTCAGGAAGAGGTATAGGTGTCCGAATGACAAATGGCATTTTAATTATTTGCATCCTTTCCTTTACCCACTGAAAATATGGTTCTTTTGTAATCCCATTTTCTTTCCCTAACTTAGCTTTCCCTTTTCGATTGATATTCTTCCAAGCTTCTTTGATTCGCTGGAATAAGCTAGGATTCTCAACCCCAAAGTCAAGTAACAAGAAAGCTTCCAAAGAATTTGCCTCTAGATGGCCTTCCATTGGGTAGCCAAGTTATCTGAGAGATAGAACTGGATTAGCATTTACACATCCTTGAGTTCCAAGGAGCGGTAGATTTGGGAAATCTCCACAACTGAATATGATGTATGCGTTGATATATTCTTTGGAGTACCAAGAGAGATCTTCAGATCGGAGTGATCCCAATCTCTGAGGCCAACTAATATCTGTCTGTTCAACCCAAGCACCTGTCTTCGGAAGATGTTCTAGAAACCACTGATACAATAAAGGAGCACAACAAGCAATCAATCCCTTCTTCTTAGTATACCTATGACTTATGTGATAATAGACATCGGCTAACAAAGTGGGTACTGGGTTCCTAGTAAGGAAAACACAAATGGCAGTCATGTCTACGAAACCATCCATATTAGGGAACAGGACGACGCCATAGATAGCCAATGCAATAGCAGAGTAACAAGCATCCCAACTTTCTGCCTTCAACAGGGTATGAGCTGTTTCCAGAAGAAAACTTAGTGAAAACCCTTTGGTATTTCCTTTGGTCTCTAAATTGTCTTTTGCTTCCTTTTCATCCATGTGAAGCGCACTAGCAATGACCTCGAGGGGCAAAGATTCATCTGTCCCTTCAAATAGTGGCTTGTCCTTCATAGGGATCCTAACAAGACGCTCGAATTCTTCCAACGTTGGTGCTAGCTGGAAGTCTTGGAATGTGAAGCATCTTAAAGGTAAGTCATAAAATTGGGCTAAAGTGATCAAAGTTGTATGGTCCACTTGTTGATCGAGGATGCTGAGCAAATTGCCATAATTCTTTTCAAAGTTGATTCTGTATACAGGGTGCATCTGAGAGACCAGGATATGTAAGCTCCTTAGATCGGGATCCTTTAACTTGAAGGAGTAAATGTTTCTTTTGCTTGATTCCATGTTTCTTGAATTCCTGCAACTCATGATACTCAGATTCCTTGGAAATAAAATAGTATGAATGTTATGCTATGAATGATATTATGCGTGCCACATGTAGGTTAATATACAGGTCGTGCGAGTGGGTATTCTTGGTTACTAAACAAAACCCTTTTGGTAGAATGCTAAAGGTAAGAAGTTCCCAAAGTCATCAATTAATATCTAGGAAAGTTATTGTCATGATGAAAACTCATATGTAAATAACATCCCCAAACAAAGTTTCGTCTAGGTGAGGCCTTCGTATGGTCCCAAAGAGGAAAACTCCTAGTCGGCCCATACTACACAACTCTCGAGTCCAGGGTTCTAATAAGGTTCTCAGAGTCATAGATCGAGGTTGGGAATACCACTGTAAGGTAGTAATACGCCCAAGGGATCTCATCTGATTGGGGTTTTCGTATTAACCTAATAAGTCTGAGACTTTTCAGGTAAATACTACATAACCACAGTGTATAATGGGTTAAAAGGTCCCTAGAGTCATTGATCCAACTTGAGAATACTATCGTCATGACGAAAACTCGTCGGCCAATAATATTTCAAGAGAATCTCCTCTAGGAGGGGTCTTCGTTTCTTCCCAACAAGGAAGACTCCTTGTGGGCGCCCACTACGCGACCACCAACTTAATCTTATGGTTTTTCTCAGACTCGGGTGGAGAGCCTATCTCACAAAGTATCACTAACAGAGAGCCCCAAATAAGACATAGTCAATAAATCACAACACAATAATTATGACAGAATAATAATAGCAGAATAAAAAATAACAGATAAACAAACAAGATTAACACACAATACAGAAACTGGACTAAATTAGGCTTCACTCTCTTGTGCTTGGAGCTAGTCCCCAGCAGAGTCGCCATCTGTCGCATCTCGAAAAATACGATTCCTCGCGATGGTCGCGGAAAAAATTATGTTCGAACAGAGTCGCCACCGAACTTTATTTACCCCAATGAAGGAATAGGAAAATATCGATAAAACCTTTAGGAAATGGAACAATGGTCGTCGCAACCATATTCGGGTTCGGGAGTGGATTACGTAAGGGGAAGGTATTAGCACCCCTTACGTCCGTTGTACTCAACGGGAACCTTTTAGTTCTAGTTTGTGTTTTGAGTGTTAATTTATGTTTGTTTGTTATCTTTGGGTTATAAAATATTGGGAATAGAAATGGATGAGAACCTCGGAAAGGGAAAGGGGAGGTTTTTTATTAGTGTGCTCGCCAAGATCTCGCAATCTCGTGCCTACGTATCCTTATGGTGCAATAAGGAAATCAGAGCATTCGTAGTTCGGGGAACTACGGTTGGTTGGTGTTTTTTAATGAACAACTGTTTAGATCGTGTTCTAAAGGCTAAACGTTGGCTTGTCTACTCTCGGCAGAGGCTTAAGCATTGGTTTGTTGTGCGCATTAGAAAGGATTAAATAGTGTTTTTTTTAAAAGAGTTTTGATCACACGAGGGTGACAAGTTGAATTAATATGTTGGGTGTTTTGTTTGATTGGTTATGTTGAGATATTTTGGTTGGATGACGATTACTCGGATGGTCGAGTAAGACAACTCATGTCCTAATAGTCGGGAAAGGGAGTAGAAGACTTTAGACCACTTTCCTTTTCATCCTTAATTATAGAAAGGATTTGATAATAATTAAAGTGTTTCGAACGGATGACGATTACTCGGATAATCGAGTAAGACAACTCGTATCCTAATAATCGAAAAAGGGAATAGAAGACTCTAGACCACTTTCTTTTTCATCTGAGTGATTATGAAAATAGGTTTATGTATGATCGATGTATTTTAGAATGAACGACAAGTACTTGAATAGCTGAGTAAGATAACTCATATCCAATCATTTGAGAAGAGGAGTTGAAAGCTCAAAACCATCTTCCTTTTCGTACAGTTTGTTATGAAAATGATTTGATTAAGTTGTATGTTTGTAAAAAATGCAAATTGTTCGACTGACCGAGTAAGAGAACTCGTATTCAAACAATTGAGGAGAGAAGTTGAAGACTCAAAGTCATCTCCCTTTTTATTTAGCTTATTATGAAAATAATTTGATTTAATCGGGTTTGGAAGTTTGTAGAGGAACGACAATAATTTGACTAACCAAGTAAGAGAACTTGTATTCAAATAGTCGTGGAGAAAAGAATTGAAGACTCAAAGTTATCTCCCTTTTGGTTTCTTGTTATAAAAGGGTTTGACTTGCTTATGTTTAAATGGATTAGAAATGACGACCATTTGACTAACCGAGTAAGAAAACTCGTATTCAAATAATCGAGGAGAGTAGTTGAAAACTCAAAACCATTTGTAGCGGGGTATTCGTTACCATTAGAGATATTGACTAAATCTAAGGTAAATCATACAAGTCGAGTCGCCACTGCACTTCTATTTATCCAAAGGAATGATTAGAAAGCGAACAAAAACCTAAAAGTTTTATCGAATCAAAAACTAGTAAAAAAATCAGAGATCTGGGTAAGGGGGTTGGTTATGCAATGGGAAGGTGTTAGGCACCCAAAACATCCTAGGTACTCCTAGGGAGCCCTTTTCACATTGGTTGTAAGGTTGGTATTTTGTGAAAATTTGTTTGTGCAAACATGATAGAAGAGATGAGAAGAGAATGTACAAGTTATTTACATTTTGTATTTGGATGGATAAACCCATTGCCTACGTACCATCTTAAAAAATTAGGATCAAAACCTCGTAGTTCGGGGTAAAAATCTCAAAATGAGTTGGTGAATTGATTGGTCCAAAAGCCTTAAGGTCTTTTGTTATCCAAGGGAGAAAACTCAACCTAAAACCACAAATCCACCATGTGAGGATAGCTTCAACATGCTAGTGAGGGGTTAACCATATAATAAGCAAGGAAGACTCATTGTGCATCACTAAGGATATAAGTGAGTATTACATCTACATCAAGGATAACTCAAACGTAATAGCTAAAGGTTATGAAAAATTTGATTAAGAAGGTGGCCATTGAAACCACAAAAGCATTTGAATGATTTATATTTACCAATGAAAAGTATTTACAAAATATGGTCAAAGTGGATTAAAGATTCAATCCAAAAGAAGTGTTATGAAAAGAAATTTTGGAAATCAAAAGCATAAGGCTTAGGTTTCTAATGTTGAAAACAAGTGTTAAATGTTTGCACAAAAGTTTTGGCTTGGGTTAGAGTTGAGGGAAGAAGAAGAATGGCTAAAGTCCTAACATACAAGAGGTAAGGGACAAGAAGCAAAACCACAAATGGAGTTCCTTTCTTGAGATCATATTGATGATCCAAGTAGCTCCCATCCTTTGGAATAAGCAATCACATAAGCATAAACTCAAGCAATCAACAATCAAATGAACTCTTGGAAAGCTCCTCAAGGTATCTTGGATCCCTCTCTCTTAGAAGCTCATGGTAATGGTTCCTCAATTTGGATCAAGTTGGAATCCCTAGCACAAGAACACACACATCAAAAGATTCTAGCAAAACAAACAAGGAATGGACAAGAAGAGTTTAGAAGTTGGTCCTTTCAAGGTCCTCTTTCAACATTAAGCATTCTAAAGGCCCAATGCCTAGTTGCTCTTTGACTCCAAATTTGCATAGGGAAAGTCCTAAAATCTAAGTCCATTTGTCCAATTCTTTGCATTGGTCCACAACAATCAAAACAAAACACAAGCACAATGGTATATACACAATTATGTGCTCAAGTGAGCAAAAGGCAAATTGCATTAACATAAACATGTGCTCAAGTGAGCAAAGGAAGAAGCAAATGAATAATATGTGCAAGAATAATAAATTGCATAAATGTAAAGTGAAAAAAGTAAATGTTAATGGTTAATGTTAGTGTTAGAAATTAGTGTGCCATTAGGCAAATTTAGCGCTATGTTAAGCAATCGTAATTGGACTTATGTAGAAGTCACAACTATCTGAGGCAGTTCAATAATAATGTAGGCAACAACATAAGTTAGAAGTCTTTATTAGTGAACCAAGTTCCAACAACTTGCCATGCCAAAAAGAAGAAGAGAATTGATCTTGTATTGGTTTAAGTCCTTTGCATGATTTAGGAAGCAACCTATCCTTAATGCAAAGCCATTCATTTGATCAATTGATCAAGATGAATTAGATTTGAACCAAGGAAGATTAAGCCTCTTTAATCAATGCTAACTTATCAACCTTTAACTCATTGATCAAAAAGAAAAAAAACAAGAAGAAGAAGGAGATGAACAATGGAAAAGGAAATGGAAAGAATAAAGTGCATTAGATGAAAATGGGATGTACCAATCAACAAGTGTTGACCAATGACATTGAGGATCATGGTCAAACAATCAAAAACAGAAGTGAGATGAAGATTGGAGGTCAAGAAATGAACAAAATATTTTTTGGCATTTTTAATATTTAAAATAAACTTGAATTAAAATATTAAAGAAAGGTCAAACTTCAAAATCACTTCAAATCAACTTTGAAAAGTTCAAGTGATTTATCCCAAGTTCAACAAGGTCAAACAAAGTTTGACAAAAAATTTCAGCATTTTTAAAAGTCAGAAACTATTTTTAATCAATTAAAAATGAATAAAAATAACCTAATTGAACTAAAATCTCAAATAAATCTCAAATCAATTAATAAATTGATGAGAATATTTTTCATAGATCCATCATCATTCAAATAGGTTGAGAAAATATTTTTGTATTTTTTTGAATATTAAAAACTATTTAAATGAATTAAAAATAACCAGAAAAGAGAAAATTCACAAAAAATATCAAATGATAAAATAAAAAATGTTAAAAATCATTTTTAGAAACTAGAATTAAAAAGAGAAATAATGCAATTGGTCCCATGTTTTTTGGATTAAAAATGAAGAAGTTATGAATTTTTGAAAATAAAGGAAATAAAAGAAATTAAAACGGAAATTAGAAAATCAGAAAAAACCACAGGCGTCTGATCAAGCCTCATTAATTGACGTGGCTGATCAGACGGATGTGAGATGCGCGCTCATGGTGAGTCCAAGTCAAACGCGAAACATCCAGCATTATTAAAAGTAATCCAAACGCATGGCTGAGATTAAAACGTGGGAGATGCATCCAATGGTCCAGATTCAATCTGGCATGGTGGACGATGGCCAGCGCCACCGTCTTCTCTGGCGAGCACTCAAGTTCCGGCCAGCGTTGCAGGTCCTCCAAACTCAACCAAAACTCACGATCCAGGTACCAAATTAAAGCTGGGGTGATGTACATCACCCCTGTGCCATCTATTTCTACTCTAGATCTCCATAGTGAGAGAAATCAGAGGTTGAAACTTGATGGTGTTCATCATGAACTTACTTGATTTTGAAAATTGAGCATACAACAATGATGCCTCTATAGAGAGGACTTCAGACAACACAATAGTCAGGCAAATAGATCAAAGATTAAGGAGTTTCGAAGAAAAAACCAGTTGATGAAAACCTTTGAACTGTGGAGCTTTGAGTCACTTTCCTTGCTTCCTCTTGCTAAACATAACTTCTATGGACTGGATGATGAAGGCTTAGGAACTTTAGATCTAAAGATTCAACCAAATTCAGTTGAATTTCAGATCTGAAAATTTGAAGAAATATGAACTAGTTCCTTTAGGTATGGTTGGGGATTCAATTGTGCAACATATCAAGCGCCTTCAGGTTCCTTTCTGATGGAGGTATGCACCTCTATTTATAGCTGGAATTGGCTGAACAAGTGAGTTTCCTCGTGTGTATGGCAAGTGGATTTCCCTTGCATAGGCTTGCATGATCATATAGAAGGCCCAAACTCAATTGCATTTGCATGCTGATGACCAAACAACTTGAAATGGACGTGTAATTGGCAATGCATAAGCTTGTGCATGGAATTCTAACATGTTATGCATAATTAAGCTTAAAACTTCACCTCTTCAAAAATGCCACTTGAAAAATTGAGACATAGGCATGTGGGTAATGGTTGGAAAGGTCTTGACATAAGGAACAAATGTTATGTTGGACCAAAACTCATTTGGAGTGTGGAAATTTATGAAAACAGGCCATGAAGTTTATAGTGCAAAACATGCCTTTCAGAATTTTGCGAAATTGAACCAACTTCAAGCCCCTCTGTTTTGATGATGCAAGCCTCAAATGAAAACATTTCCAACATAAACGTTGTAGATATTTTCAAGACAATCAAAATGGACTTAAATTTGGAATAATTTGGATTTTTTATGAAGGAGTTATGGGCACTTGAAGTTGGACTTTTTTGCCTTTCAATGCATTTGGTCCAAAGTGACCTATAATGTTTTGCATTATCACATGTATTTATTTTTAGATTTTGAAATTTTGTTCAACATAAAATTTGAATTAGACATCTTGATCTTTCCAATTCATTTAATCCCACCTCAAAATCATAAAAAAATGAATGAGTTATGTTCTTGGGAAGTTGACCCAAAATTAGGGTTTCAATCAAAATGACCTATAATGTCTTGGAATGGGAGATGACCTTCTAAGCTTTAAATAAATTTTTGATGAACATGAAAGTTGTTCATATTGTTCTTAAGAACATTTTTACTTTTGGGATCATCTCTATTTGACCAACACATAAAAAGTTAGGTCTCAGTGCATTTCAAAATAGTCAGATGAATTGACTGATCAACTTCTCAAGTCCACAACTCATATCTTGATGAATTGATGATTGAGGACACTCAAATAAGTTCAAATATTCATGAAATTATGGGTTTAATAACTTACCTTGATTGTATTTGACCATGGGCTGAGGTTGCTTCATTAGACAGGCATTGTGGGTGATCAGATGAATTAGGGTTTCCTTGAGGAACAAACCTCAACCCTTTGACTTGCTTTGATCAAAATGATGAATTGAGATACTTGGGAGGCATATTTGATGGGTAAGAGCTTTGGGAACCATTACCATGCTTGCTTCCATCTTCTCTTGGCCATATCTTTGCACCAGTGATCTCCCAGGAGCTTTGGGGCCTTGTGATTGCTCAAGCTACAAACAAAAGATGTTAGTGACATATTTTTGTGCTTTTGGTTAGTGAATAAAGATGAGAAAAGCAATAATATACAATTCAAGCATACTTGGTGATCTCAAACCACTCACAAGAGGTCCCACCCAAAGGCAAGGGGAACCAAGATGCTTATGATCCTTGAGGCTTTGCAAATGCAATGTTATGATGCCATGAGGGATCTTAGGGTCAAAATTGGGGTCTTACAGATGCCCATATTTAAGGTCATTCTAGCCGGAGAAGTGAAGGTTAAAATCTTCGTCTCGACGAGGTAGAATGGGCTTAAATAATAACAAAGAGATGAAGTTTGGTCCCTAAGAGACCTCATGATGCAAATGTATGTATGCAAAAGGTAACACTCCGTGGAGATATGTGTCCACAAAGGAAAATATCAGGAGGAATGACAATCCATCTGAGTAGTACGCTCAACGGGACAGAGACTCTGGGGACTTTCATGGGGATAGAAGAGGGGATACATTGCGTGAGCAGGTCACGACTTGAAACTTGGGGAGCAAAAATCAATGGAAAGACCCGAGCTGACTCGAAGATGCATGTATTGGGGAATATGCCAATACACAAAAAATTATCCACTTCGGATACTTCGGATGAAAATTCGAACTCAGGCTGGGAGAATCCACTAAGGGACCTCGCTGGGGAAAACCCAAACAAAAACTCCTCTGAGGAAGCAACGGGATGAGGTATTACCGGTTACTGGGTAATAAGCTCAAAGAGACATATGATCTGAACACCGGTATAAGGGTGAGAGATACAACATGCTCGGGAAGAATGAATATCTAAGACCGGTATAAGGGTGAGAGATATCAAACATCCGAAATCATCTGAGAAAGACCTAAAAAGGTATACTTCAGCTCAGGAAAATCTGACTCCGCAGGGGACAAAAGTCATAATAGGGAGCAGGGAGGAAGGAACACCAGGGATACCGGCTACTGGGCATATAACAGGTGACCAACCAAAGCGTGAGTTGGGGAATATTCCCAAGACACTCATCATCCAAAAGAGGGCTAAAAGCAAAACTCGATTATAGGATGGACATTCGATTCCAATAAAAAGGGATACGAATCTTACTCGACTGGGGAAGAACAAAAGGTTCCGTCCAACGAGTGCATGGGATATATTATCTATTACCGTCAGAACGTAGATAACATACTCGCATGGAAGATTATCCACAACCGGTTACTGGGTTAATAAAGGATAAATCGACTGAACAGAGAGGGCATCGGGATACCAAAAACTAGGTATAAAATGATGACCAATCAAGGGGAGAAACAACCGTTACCAACACAAGGGTAAATGAGAGATGACTCACTGGGGATGTATTGCTTTATCAGAGCAATTATCCAAAAGATGAGGGAATATCAACACCGAATATTGGATGAAGATAACCGCCAAGGAGGGGATTACATCTACCGGATACTATCCAGAAAACCACGGACAAGTAACTGTCATTGATTAGGACGAGCAAAACGGTCAACCCTGCAAGGGGATAAAAATAGGATTTACAACTACCGGTATAAGGGTAGAAGACCACAGACTCCACTGGGGAAAAGATGGATAATTACTGGTTACTGAGCAATCATTCATCTACCACAGGGGAGCGCGGGAAAAGACGCAAGAAGCCAATCTAGGGTCAAACTGGAGAGGCACGTTGAATCAAGACTCGTCCCAATGAGGATATAACTCAATGGGGAACTCCTTCCCAATATATGTGTTGGGAGGAAACAGAAACAACCATCATCCACGAGGACATATCTCGGTGGGGAATATGGAAGGAAAGATAAACATTTTCTGCTTATGGGGCTGACTCCACATGGAGAGATCAGACACCGACATCTGCTTGGGGAAATGTATTACCAACTAGCAGGAGATATCAATCAAAGATATATGGCAAAGAATGCAACATGAATATTCGAATGTTTAAAATTATATGCACTCATGCGTGGTTTATGTATGATGAATGCTGACGAACAGACATTTCTAACACAAACAAGTCCAATGATCAAGGAACAAACATCTATGGCAAAGAATGCAACATGAATATTCGAATGTTTAAAATTATATGCACTCATGCGTGGTTTATGTATGATGAATGCTGACGAACAGACATTTCTAACACAAACAAGTCCAACGATCAAGGAACAAACATCTGGTACTACATCTCAAGAGAGAAAGCCAGGCTTAGTGGAAGATATCCAATCTGATGGGGGGCAAGAGATACCAGGAAACAAAGATCTCTGCAGGGGAATGCATATCAGTCATTCCAACTGGGGACAAGATCATCGCATAGATGAACTCCGCTGTAGAAGCAACTCTACCGGGGAAATTATCAGAAGAGGGGATGGATCTCTGGGGAACAACCATCAATCAGGAACCTCCAAAGATCACCAAATATTGCCCTGCCAAAGAGATCACATCTGCTGAGGAAGAAGGATCACTACTCTGCTGAAGGAAGGAGGGATGAATATCTTTACCAAACACTCTGCTCGGGAGAAAAACCACAAACAGGCTCCGTAGGAAGAGGACACAAGTATGCCAGGAATATGAACAAATGTCTTACCCTGTTGAGAATTATACCATCTTTGGGAGAGCACTGAAGACACCCCTAGTATCCTTTTATCATTGCGAATGTTCACTTTGTTTAAAAACAAATTATGAAAAATTTGATTATTTAAAACAATGATATTTTTTTCATTTAAAACATGCAAAGCATTTGTCGAATAGAAATAAATAAGAATGCAAATAATTGGATAAAGGCTCAAATTTGTTTGATGGAATGGTAGTTTGCAAATGGCAAGACTCCATAGATCTTTACAAATTTGAAATTGGTGATATATATTGGAAAAGGGTTACATTGAACATAATGACCATTTCTCCACCAATTTTGAATCCGATGTATTTGAAGCTTTGGTTGATGATGAATGAGTGAGAATCTCTGACGGATGACAGTTGTAGAACAAAGTCTTGTCAGGATGCAGTTACTTGCCAAATCCCTATTTTTTGCCTAGATTGCCCCAGGGTGAGGTACTCAATCTAGCGGGATACACATATTCATTTTTTCGTGTCTCTAATTTTTGCCTGGATTGCCCTTTCGGATTTTCTATCCACCGAGACGCTCATTTTTGCCTAAGCCGCCCTTTCGGGTTTTCAACTTAGCGAGCTATTCTGTTTTTATTATTTTAGGCAAAGTATTTCTTGACTGCATCTGAATTCACAGGACGAGTGAAATCCTCCCCATCCATAGTTGTAAGTATCAATGCACCGCCTGAAAAGACTCTCTTAACAACATATGGACCTTCATAGTTTGGAGTCCACTTGCCCCTGGAATCGGGCGCGAAAGATAAGACTTTCTTGAGCACAAGGTCGCCTTCTCGGAACACACGAGGCTTAACCTTCTTATCAAAGGCTTTCTTCATCCTTTGCTGATATAACTGACCGTGGCACATGGCAGTCAATCTCTTCTCTTCAATCAAATTCAACTGGTCATAACGACTCTGAACCCATTCGGCATCAGTCAACTTGGATTCCATCAAGACTCTCATTGACGGGATCTCCACCTCTTTTGGGAGTACAACCTCCATGCCGTAAACAAGAGAAAAAGGGGTTGCTCCTTTTGAAGTGCAGACAGATGTACGATATCCATGTAAAGCAAATGGCAGCATCTCATGCCAATCTTTATACGTGACACCCATCTTCTGGATAATTTTCTTGATATTCTTATTAGCAGCTTCAACAGCCCCATTCATCTTGGGTCTGTAAGGAGAAGAATTATGATGTGCAATCTTGAACTCGCTACACAACTCTTTCATCATCTTGTTGTTCAAGTTAGATCCATTATCAGTAATGATCTTATCTGGCACACCATATCGGCATATGAGTTGATTCTTGATAAACTTCACAACCACCTGCCTGGTCACATTTGCGTATGATGCCGCTTCAACCCACTTAGTGAAGTAATCAATTGCTACGAGAATGAATCTGTGTCCATTGGACGCTTTCGGCTCTATCATGCCAATCATGTCGATTCCCCACATAGAGAAAGGCCATGGTGATGAAATCACATTCAAAAGTGTCGGAGGAATATGAATCTTATCCGTATAAATCGGACACTTATGGCATTTCTTCACGTATTTGCAGCAGTCAGACTCCATTGTCAGCCAATAGTAGTCTGCTCTCAACATCTTTCTAGCCATGGCATGTCTATTGGAATGAGTACCAAATGAACCCTCATGGACATCAGTCATCAACAGGTTTGCTTCGTGTCTATCCACGCATCTGAGCAGCACCATGTCAAAATTTCTCTTATAAAGCACATCACCATTGAGGTAGAAACTTCCTGATAATCTCCTCAGAGTCTTCTTATCTTTCACAGATGCCCCAGGCGGGTAAATCTGGCTCTGAAGGAAACACTTGATGTCATAGGACCATGGCTTATCATCTTTTACTTCTTCTACTGCAAATACATGAGCTGGTCTGCCCAAGCGCATCACAGTGATATTGGGAACTTCATTCCAAAGTCTTACCACAATCATTGAAGCAAGTGTAGCAAGAGCGTCTGCCATCCGATTCTCATCTCGAGGAATATGATGGAAGTCAACCTCAGTAAAGAATGTTGAAATCCTCCTCGCATAATCCCTATATGGAATGAGGCCAGGCTGATTCGTTTCCCATTCACCCTTAATTTGATTAACAACGAGGGCCGAATCACCATAAACATCGAGGTGTTTGATCCTAAGATCAATGCACTCCTCCAATCCCATAATACAAGCTTCATACTCAGCCATATTATTCGTGCATTTGAAAGTTAGCCTTGCTATAAAAGGAAAATGTGTGCCCCGAGGAGTAATAATCACTGCCCCAATACCATTTCCATATTGATTTACAACGCCATCAAATACCATACTCCATCTGGAACCAGGCTCTGGTCCTTCACCGAGCGTAGGCTCATCACAATATTTCATTTTCAAATACAGAATCTCCTCATCTGGGAAGTCATACTGAATGGACTGATAATCCTCAATCGGCTGATGTGCCAAATGGTCAGCCAAGATACTACCTTTAATAGCCTTCTGAGCTTGATACTCAATATCATACTCAGATAACAACATCTGCCAACGGGAAATCCTCCCAGTCAAAGTAGGTTTCTCGAAGATATACTTGATTGGATCCATTCTGGATATCAACCAAGTCGTATGATTTAACATATACTGACGTAAGCGCTTAGTAGCCCAAGCCAAAGCACAACATGTTTTCTCAAGCATTGAGTATTGTGACTCACAATCGGTAAACTTCTTACTCAAGTAGTAGATGGCATGCTCTTTCTTTCCTGATTTGTCCTGCTGACCAAGGACACAACCCATTGAGTCTTTAAGAACTGTCAGATACATAATCAATGGTCTTCCTTCCACCGGTGGAGACAAGATCGGAGGTTCAGACAAATACTCTTTAATACTGTCAAAAGCTTTCTGGCAATCCTCGGTCCAATCATGGGATTGATCTTTCCAGAGGAGCTTGAATATCGGCGCACATGTGGCAGTCATGTGGGATATGAATCTGGAAATGTAATTCAAGCGGCCAAGAAAACCTCGGACTTGCTTCTTAGTTTTGGGCGCAGGCATCTCTTGTATTGCTTTGACCTTTGCAGGATCAACCTCAATACCTCTTTCACTAACAATAAAGCCCAATAGCTTACCGGAACGGACTTCAAATGTACACTTGTTGGGATTCAGACGAAGCTTGTACTTCCTCAAACGCTGAAAAAGTTTCAACAGGTATTTTACATGTTCAACCTTCGTTCTCGACTTAGCAATCATATCATCAACATATACTTCGATCTCCTTATGCATCATATCATGAAACAAGGTAGTCATAGCTCGTTGATACGTGGCTCCGGCGTTCTTCAAACCGAAGGGCATCACTCGATAACAGAATGTTCCCCAAGGTGTGATGAATGTTGTCTTCTCCATATCCTCGGGTGCCATTTTAATCTGATTATATCCGGAAAATCCGTCCATAAATGAGAAGACATTGAATTTAGCTGTATTATCTACCAACATATCAATATGTGGTAGTGGAAAATCATCTTTCGGACTAGCTTTATTCAAGTCTCTATAGTCCACACACATTCGGACTTTTCCATCTTTCTTAGGCACGGGCACAATATTGGCCACCCATTGAGGATATGTAGAAGTCACCAGAAACCCCGCATCAATTTGCTTCTGCACTTCCTCCTTGATCTTCACTTCCATATTGGGATGAGTTCTTCTCAGCTTTTGCTTCACAGGCACACACTCAGGCTTTAAAGGTAGGAAATGTTGCACGATATCAGTATCTAGACCAGGCATGTCTTCATATGACCAGGCAAAGACGTCAACATATTCTCGTAGCAAATCAATCAACCCCTTCTTAACAGACTCTTCCAGGAGTGCCCCAATCTTCACTTCTCGCACACAATCTGCAGACCCCAAGTTGACTGTTTCCAGATTCTCAAGATGCGGCTGAATGATCTTCTCTTCATGCTCAAGTAGATGGGTAATCTCGTCAGGAATCTCTTCAACATCATCTTCTTCCGCCTTAAATACAGGGAATTCAAAGTTGGGAGATGGTGTTGGATCATTATGTTCAATGGGTTTGATCAACCTGCATAATGATTTTGGATATAAAAAGCTTTTAGAATTCAAATAAGGAAAATCATTATACAGATGAAAAGATTGATTTTATTCTTATTTTTAGGGTTTTATGTGATCACCAATTTCATGCAAAAAGCAAAAAGGGAAAATAATTGGAAAAACAAACATTTAACATGAATTTATTGAATGAAAGTATCATTGTATTTAAGTGCCAACAATGTCATCACTTCTCCTTTTGGCCTGGGAGAAGGGTTTTCAAACATAATGAACATTACTTTGACTTCTGGAAAATTGTTGGAATATCCACAGCGATCCAATTATTGCAGATCCCTCCAGGGATGATGAAGTTGCCAGAATCCTCTTCGTCCTCTTCCAAAATGGCATCAGCCTCTTCATCTTGACCAGTGTGGATGAAACCTCCACTCTTGAACAAACCTTGCTTGTTGAAGACCCCAGAAGAATAGCTTATGCCAGCCCGGGACTTGTTGTCTTCTAACTCAATCATTTGCCCCAATCTAGCAGTTGCACCATGCTCAATGGCCAACTTCGCATCTTTGTAGGAAGTAAATGAAGGAGTTTTCTTCTCAACAGGCTCAGTAATAGATAAAGCTTGGAACGGAGTTCCAACTTCATCCTCAGCATCTATGTATGAGAAGGAAGACAAATGGCTAACCAAGAGAGCCTTCTCTCCCCCTACCACTACCAGCTTCTTATTCTTTACAAATTTCAATTTCTGGTGTAGGGTGGATGTCACGGCGCCTGCCTCGTGAATCCATGGTCTGCCTAAGAGACAGCTATATGATGGGTGAATGTCCATAACCTGGAAGGTAATCTGGAAATCACTTGGTCCGATTTTGACTGGGAGATCAACCTCACCAATCACAGTTTTGCGAGACCCATCGAAAGCTTTCACAACTACCCCACTCTGCCTCATGGGAGGCCCTTGATATGACAACTTCGCGAGAGTGGTCTTCGGCAATACATTCAATAATGACTTAGTGTCTACCAACACATTGGACATGGCGTCGTCTTTGCAGCTCATAGATATATGTAATGCCAAGTTGTGGTCTCTTCCCTCCTCGGGGAGATCAGAGTCGCAAAAACTCAAATTGTTACAAGCGGTGATATTTGCAACAATGCTATCAAACTGTTCTAGCGTGACATCGTGATCTACGTACGCCACATCCAACACCTTCTGCAGAGCCTCTCGGTGTGGTTCTGAATTCAATAGTAGTGATAACACAGATATTTTGGATGGCGTTTGTAGAAGCTGGTCTACAACATTGTACTCGCTCCTTTTGATGAGCCTTAACATCTCATCACAATCTTCTTTCGTATTGCCTCTCAGGCCAACAGAAGCAGGATTTTTCAACATGGAGGCGGGCTTAGCAACAAGTGCCGGATTCTGAGTGCTCACAGCATTCCCAATCGGGCGCTCAACAAAATCAGCGTCAACACTTCCTCGAGCATCAGCCTGGGGTTTCACCAGAGCTGAAAATACACGACCGCTGCGGGTCAAACAACTGACGTCGGCAATGTTTACGACAGATGAAGAAGGCAGGGACACCTCTTTCCCATTTTCCACTGCTACAGCATTGTAGCGATAAGGAACCACCTTCTCAGAGGAGTACGGTAAAGGTCCGGCTAGCTTGATAGTCAGAGCTGGAGAAACCTTCTACTTGCTACCATCATACTTGATGACAACAGGCTCAGGTATTCGGAATACCGGAGAAATTACGTTGACTTCGAGCTCATCTTCGTCAACATTTCTATTTTGAAGGATCTCAATGACTCCCCCGTCCAACATCTCTTGAACATCTCTGCGCACCTGGCCACATCCTCTCTGATTGACAGAACAGACTCTGCATCTATCATGGTCATGCTCATAATGGCTATAATCACACAGCAAGCGATACAACTCAACCAGCGATTGCCGGATATGACTGACATATTTAACTTTGTACTTGCCAGGACAGCCCTGGACCATATTAACAGACTTCCCATGCTCAGGCAATGGGTTCTTCTTCACATTCGGACCTATGTCCTCGAAAAACAAAATCCCGCTTCTCACAAGGTCTTGCATCTTGGTATTCAAGGGATAACAATTCTCCACATCATGTCCGGGAGCACCGGAATGATATACACAATGAAGCTCAGGCTTGTACCACCACTGGGGGTTAGCAGGTACAGCGGGAGGGTCTCGCGGAGTGATTAACTTTCTATCGATCAGAGATGGATAGAGTTCAGCATAAGTCATCGGAATTGGATCAAAGGTGACCCTCTTTCTCTCATAGCTGGTGTTGCCATTGCTGTTGTTATTTCGAGGTTGGTAGGCTTGCGGTTGTGGACGCTGTTGTTGTTGCTGATATTGCTGAGTTTGTGGTTGTTGATAATGTTGAGCTTCCCTGAAAGCAGGTGCTATATGAGCCACCTGATGCTGATTATTGACTGGGAGAGCGATCTTCCTCTTCATAGAGGGTCTTCTCTTGACATGGGAAGACACATCATGCGCCTCTCCCTCCTTCTTCTTCGCAAAGCTTCCATATCTCTTTGCTGAAGAGCCTTCATCTTGGGTTAAACGTCCTTCCCGGATCCCCTCTTCCAGTCTCATTCCCATATTCACCATCTCGGTGAAGTCTGAGGGAGCACTGGCTATCATCCTCTCATAATAGAACGAGCTTAAGGTCTTCAAGAAGATCTTGGTCATCTCTTTCTCCTCAAGGGGTGGCACTATCTGAGCTGCCAATTCGCGCCACCTCTGGGCGTACTCTTTGAAGGTCACTTTCTCTTTCTGGGACATGGCCCTTAACTGGTCCCTATCAGGAGCCATATCCACATTATATTTATATTGCTTGACAAAGGCCTCGTCAAGATCATTGAAAGAGCGGATGTTCGAACTTTCCAGACCCATGTACCACCGGAGAGTGGCACCGGACAAACTGTCCTGGAAATAGTGGATGAGCAGTTGATCATTATCAGTTTGTGTCGATATCTTGCGAGCATACATCACAAGATGACTGAGAGGGCATGTGTTTCCCTTATACTTCTCAAAGTCAGGCACTTTGAATTTAATAGGAATCTTCACGTTGGGCACAAGGCACAACTCAGCAGCACTTTTACCAAAGAGGTCTTTCCCCCTCAAAGTCTTCAGTTCCTTGTGAAGCTCAAGGAATTGGTCTTTTATGTCATCCATCTTCTTATAAACGTCTGGGCCCTCAGATGACTCAGAATGATAGATGGTATCTTCAACTCTTGGTAATGTGTACACGATAGGAGGTGGCACGGACATGACCGGGCTAGATGCCGGCAAAGAAGCAAGAGTTGGAGCAAAACCCTCTGGCATGAAGTTGGCGGGCCTTCCCCAAGGGAACCCGGCTGGCATAGATGGCGCAAAATGAGTTGTCGCAGCTGGCATAGTAGAAGTTATGACCTCAGAAATGACCGTCCTCTGGGGAGGAGTTAAGGGTGTTGGAGAAGACTGGCTCTGAGCAGCCAAGAATGACTCCATCAGGGCAGTCAATCTGGCTACCTCCTCTTTCAGCTCGTGGTTCTCTTGTTCCAAATGATCCATCAGTCTTGAAAAGTTGGCTCGAGTGTAGTACCGGTGAGTCAGCTTGTCTTTGAAATAAATAAAGAACACAGAGTTAGACCATAGGACAAGAAGCCTGGAGCAAAACCTGCTTATGCACATGATGCATGTAATGCTTGTTCATATGATTTATTTTTTATTTCAGAGGAACTTTAGAGTTCTATTTGCAAATTTTGGGAAATATTACGTTCTTATCACATATGGAAACATCTTATCAATAACATCTGGAAAATATATTTACACCAAAGAAGTACAACATTGGTAACCAGATACAAGAGAAAAGGAAAATAATCATCCTATGGATCCCTAAAAATAATCATCTAAAGCTCTGGACACAGGAAGATAAGATGCACGAAGCCTCTTCACCTCCTCCTCATAGGCTGCCTCCATATCTGCCTTCTTCTTGGCGAGTCGATCGTACTTCTTCTTCCAGAACCTAGATGACTGAGGAAGTAGAGAAGTCCATGTATCATTAGGATCATCAATAACCTGATGCTCGAGGAACTCAATCAAAGCATCCTTCTCCTTAATCTGCTGAAGCAACTCTTCTCGTTCATGGATCTAGGCATGTGAACGATCTTCGTCTCTCAACTCCTCTACTCCTTGGTCAGGGAGGGTTGATGGCCCAGCCATAACCAAAGGTGTAGGTCTTGGATATTCGTAAGGCATGAGGTACTCAGAAGCTCTCTTCCTAACCCAAGCAGTGTAAGGCTCCAAGGCGACACAATTCTTAGGACCCAACTCATTCCTTCCTTTCCTATGAATCTTGCGCCAAGCGTGGACCATCCTGGACTGCAAGCCTTGGGGATCTTTACCCTCCTGAAAGAACACACCCTCTAACAGAATGTTATTGGGTTTATCCTTTAGGGGGAACCCAAGCTGACGACGTGCCAAAACAGGGTTGTAGCTAATCCCACCACATGTACCAAGAAGAGGTACGTTGGAGAATTCACCACAAGAGTCGATAATCTGCACACCATCATACACACGGTTGTACCAAGAGATATCATCATTAGTGAGAGACATAAGTCTCGTGGACCACCGTAGACATCCCTTGTTCTCCTTGAAGGCGACCGTCTGTGGTAAGTGAGAAATAAACCACTTGTACAATAGAGGCAAACAGCACACAATGGCACCACCACCTTTTGCATTCCTCATATGCAAAGAAAAATAAGTGTCACCCAACAGAGTCGGAACGGGATTAAGAGCCGAGAAAATCCTAATAGCGTTCACATCCACAAACTTATCGATGTTGGGGAACAACACTAGCCCATAGATGAGAAGTACAAATATGGCTTCAAAGGCATCCTCACTCATGGCCTTCCCATACATAGTAGCTTGAGCAATGAGGAACTCAGAAGGGAGACCTTGAATTCCACCTTTGGTAGTCATATGAGCACCAACCAGAGATTCGTCTATATGCAACATGTCAGCTATCTCTCGAGAAGTAGGAATACTCTCTAAGCCACTGAACGGCAACTAGTCTAGAATAGGTATACCCACAAGGTAGGCATACTCCTCAAGCGTGGGCAAAAGCTGAAAATCCGAAAATGTGAAGCAACGGTACAAAGGATCATAAAACTGCACCAATACACTCATCAACCCTTCATCCACCTGAGTAGTCAGAAGAGGAGGAAGCTTCCTAAAACGAGCCTTGAAACCCAAGGGATCTAATACATAGGATGTCAAATTCCTTAATTCTTTCAAATTTGGTTGTCTGAAGTTGTACTTCTTTGTATTCCTTCTTTGTCTTTCCATGTCTGAAAATTGG
Source organism: Lathyrus oleraceus (assembly GCF_024323335.1). Lineage (NCBI taxonomy): Eukaryota > Viridiplantae > Streptophyta > Magnoliopsida > Fabales > Fabaceae > Lathyrus > Lathyrus oleraceus. Next base: position 263,804,953 of record NC_066580.1, read on the forward strand.
CAAATAGACCTCTTAAGTTCCTTGAAAATTTTCTTATTATTTTGATGATATGGATGCAAATGGGTGCATGAATGCATGAATGCAACAATCACACTCAAGGATCAAGCAAAGCACACCAAACAAAGGTCATGGGATGGATCATATTATCCTTAATATCAATCATCCATTTTGGTGGGTTCTGGTTTACACCTTATCAACACCCAAGTTCCATTGATATTAAGGATACATGAACGGATCAACCATGAATCAAGGGTTTGTTGCAAATCACGAGCATGGAGTCTCAGTTTAGAACCACCCAAAGGGAGTGTACTAGGGTTTAACTTGCCAAACATGTTCTACAAGAGGTTCCCATAGTCATCATCCCATCTTTCGGATATTATCGGAGAAACGACTACTCGTATTCCAAAAATATTCTCAAGAGAGACTCTTATGAGTGTAGTATCGCGTAACAGTCGTATCAAATTTTACACTTGAACGACTTTCGCACTACATCCTAAGAATAGGCCAAGATGGGCTTGGTAAATTAAGGTCCTTGGCTTCTAAGGTCTATATTGGAAAGAGTAATGTCTAACCACAACTACTTGTGTGACATTATTGATCCCAACATGACCTCCACCAAGTGAATGGGCTTGCAAGTCAACTTGCTAAGGAATAACTCCACACAAGACAACAAGACTATGCCATTCTCCTATCCTAAGTGCACTCGAGTTCGGGTATAGAACTCATCTCACAAAGATCACCAAGCATACAAGGAATTAATATTCAAGCAAATCAATCATTACATACAATACAGTAATCCCAAATTTGCACAAAAATATGTCACAAATAATATAGACAATACAATACAACAAATGTGAAAAGTAGGCAAAACCCACTAGGTCAAATCTTTTCCCCATCAGAGTCACCACTTTTCTGTAGCGGGGTATTCGCTACCATTAGAGATATTGACTAAATCTAAGGTAAATCATACAAGTCAAGTCGCCACCGCACTTCTATTTATCCAAAGGAATGGTTAGAAAACGAACAAAAACCTAAAAATTTTATCGAATCAAAAACTAGTAAAAAAGTCAGAGATCTGGGTAAGGGGGTTGGTTATGCAATGGGAAGGTGTTAGGCACCCAAAACATCCTAGGTACTCCTAGGGAGCCCTTTTCACATTGGTTGTAAGGTTGGTATTTTATGAAAATTTGTTTGTGCAAACATGATAGAAGAGATGAGAAGAGAATGTACAAGTTATTTACATTTTATATTTGGATGGATAAACCCATTGCCTACGTACCATCTTAAAAAATTAGGATCAAAACCTCGTAGTTCGGGGTAAAAATCTCAAAATGAGTTGGTGAATTGATTGGTCCAAAAGCCTTAAGGTCTTTTGTTATCCAAGGGAGAAAACTCAACCTAAAACCACAAATCCACCATGTGAGGATAGCTTCAACATGCTAGTGAGGGGTTAACCCTATAATAAGCATGGAAGACTCATTGTCCATCCCTAAGGATATAAGTGAGTATTACATCTACATCAAGGATAACTCAAACCTAATAGCTAAAGGTTATGAAAAATTTGATTAAGAAGGTGGCCATTTGTAGCACCTCAAATTTTCCCTCCTCATTCATGCATTCATTTTAGGTCATTTAACATTTCATATTGCATTTCATCATGTCAATCAGAATTAGCTCCAAGAGTTTGTCTTCCAAGAAGCTTGGATATCATCCAAGTCACTTTGTGGGTTCTATCTGAATGATCAGTCAACACAAGGGAAATTGTGCATCAACTAGGGTTTTTCTCAACACTCAAGGAAGTTTGTATTCATCTGGGTATCAAGGGTGCATCACCATCCTCATGATCTTTCTTTCCTCAAATTTTCATTTCTTATCAGCAAAGTTCATCTGAATTAGGGTTTGACCTCTGGTCAACTTTGGTCTACTAAAGCAATCAAAGTAGGGTTCCTCAAGGATTGAGATGCATTCCTGGTTTAAAGATCTTATGGATGTTGTGTAGAGCTCTTGGGAGTTAGGGTTTCATTTTCAGAGGTTTTCTTTAAAGGATCAAGCTTAATGGGCTCAGTACAGTTCAAAATTCAACTGTGAAGTCAAAAGTCAATTGTTGGTCAACTGAGGGTCAAATGGCTAGGGAATGACTTGAGATACTTCCAACATGTTCAAATGGGGTCTATTCATCATTCAAAACATTAATCTTGAAGGAACAAAGGTCCAGTGCACAGGTTACCAAATTTGGAAAGATGACCTGTATTGTGAAGTTTCTAAATTTGGAAGGATTTTGACCTAGCTTCAACTTGATTTTTCATCACCAAGGAAGCTCTAAATGAATTTTTTCTCAGACATGAAAGTGGTAGATCTTTGTCTCCCCTTTCCAAAAAAGTAGCCCCTGCTACTTATAGGATTGGTTCCTGAGCTGTCATGCTCGCTAGGCGAGCAGAATGGTTCGCCTAGCGAGCCCCAAAATAAGCCACCAGAGTCACCTGCGCCCAGAAGAAACTTCCTGAGCTGTCATGCTCGCTAGGCGAGCAATCCTTCGCTAGGCGAAGCCCACGCTTCCTCCTTCGCTCCAGCGAGCCTTGATGATGTTGCTACTAGAATTGCTCGCTACCTGCTCGTTGGATGCTCGCCTAGCGAGTAATTGCTAGCTATGCTTTTATCCAAGTCTGGGAGTGTTCGCTGGAACCTCGTTGAGTGCTCGCCTAGCGAGCCCTTCGCTACCTCACTCGCCTAGCGAGCTTGCTGATGTACCAAGCAAATCATCAAAAGCAAGGGCGGTTTTGAACTTTTTCTCAGACATGAAAGTTGTAGATCTTTGTCTCCCCTTTCCAAAAAGTCCTATTTCAAGGACATATGATGAATGGTTGAAGAGTTATGGTTCTTGAATGGTGAAGTGTGCATGAAGGCTTTAAAAAGGCATAACTTGAGGTTGACAAGTCCAATTGGTGTGGCTCTTTTTGCTATGATTTTGTTTTGAGAAATACTTCAAAATGGCATGCAAAATGACCTATAATTTTGCATGATTCATCAATGGTGCAAGTCATTTTTCAAGCTTTCTTTCATGAAAAGTCAAAAGGACACAAGATGACATCATGAAATACTCTCACATGCCAATCATTGGGAATTTATTCAGCATTGTTTTTTGGGCCAAATCCACCTTGGAATTTGAGCCCATGCATTCCCACATGTGTGGAAAAGCCATACATGCACAAAAAATTACACCTTGGTAAAATTGTCATTAAACATCATTTTGTGTTATTTCTTTCATATAATCATGATTAATCAAGTCTCAAGAGAGGATTAATGCATTAAACAAGGTTGTCCATGTGCAAATAAGGGGGGCATTTCCAAAAATAGTCAAAATGATCATGGACTTGAAACTCCTTCATTTGATCCCACCAAGCCACAAAAATCAGAGTATAAACTCTAAAAATGAAATGGAGCAAAACCCTAATTCGTGCAACCTCCATACACACTGAAAATCTCACTTTCCAAAAATAATCTCATACTTCATTCTCATCAAATCTCTCCATACATCCATGGAAAATGAAAATCAATAGCATATTCTTGATTTACACACTCTAAGGATCACAAACCACCCTTCATTTGAGTCATTCCAAGCAGTTTCTAAACAGAGCTTTAATGGAGGTTGCTTCTTGAATCTCAAGATCTGGACCGTTTCAAGCACAACCAAAGGTAGCAAACATTCATAGAAGTTCAAGGGAGGTATTCTGGAGCTTATCTCATCACCATACTGAAGTTTAAGAAGGTGTCATTTCCGGTAACTCAAATTTCGACTCTCTTATTTTGCTCATTTTTAATGCCTAAATGAAACTACATGCTATGGTGATGATGTAGATGTGTTTACTTTTTAAAATGATGCAATATTGAGTGAGAAATCTTGATTTAAAGTTTTGATGTTCAAACTTGTTGGTTGTGATTTGAGAGATTGGTGAAGATTCATGAAAAACTAATATGATTTTTGAGTTCCTAGCATGTGGTTTAGAGGGGGTAGCCCCATTTTCGTGAAGTTCTGGGTCGCGCGTGGAGGAGGCCGCCGCCGTGGGTGGCCGGAATCCTACTGGCGTTACTATTCATGGCCGGAGTGTCTTGAGGAAGAAGACGATCCCATGGCCGTTAGATCGCTTTGACTTTTCTTTTGATCCAAAGGACCACATATTTTCTGATTTTCGTTTTTATTTATTTTTATTAGTCACTTAAGTGACTTGTGTAACCAATTGACATTGTTGCATATGAGTCACATGCCATGTACATATTTTGCCCCGTTTTATTTTATTTTTTAAAAATAGCAAAAATACTTAAAAAAATCTGAAATTGTTTGTGAGTGATCCCTGATGAGTCCTTGAGTTTTTGGTACCATTTCCCAATTATTTCATGACACGTGGAATTTAATATGAATTTCTGATTCATTTATGTGCATTTTTGACCATTTGCATTCAAACCTTCATGAAATCCCATATTTTAACCATTCTGACCCAAGCCTTTGCACACACCACCCTCATACATGATACTAAGATATGGTAACTGGTTTGGTTATTTTCTATGTCATTTTGCTAGGGTTTGACACATGAATTTAAATGTTGCATTTTAGGACATGTTTTTGCATTCTCAATTTCTCAATTTTTGTTTTCATATCAAATGAATCTGGATGCTCCTGATTGTTTGCATGACGTTTATATATGTTTAGTGGAACCTTTTGTTAAATTCCCATAAATTTAGGATGCATTTTCAATTTGATTTGGATTTTTGAAGTTGATGTTTGCATTTTAGTCCCTATTTTGATGCTTGTTTAGCATGAGGCACTTGTGCCACTTCCTTTGAATGTTGAAACCAATCCTTTTGCACATGTTTTAGTATGTATGTCATGTCTTGATGTGTGGAGCCTTGCCCCATGACTTTGAGTTTTGATACCCTTTTGATGCATTTGTTTGACAAGAGGTTTAGGCCTCCTATCCTTGGTTGTTTTTGTGAACTTTTGTGAACTTTAATAGCATGATTCATGTGGTTACACTTTGATTCTGGTTTGGTGCCTTTGCACATGTGTTCTCCCCTGTTCTATGATGCTTCTATCAAGTCTTTGTGCATTTATTCATAATGAGCTCCTTTTTGCATTCATTTGAGCATGAAAGACGCATTAGAGCTTCATGATACACTTTGTTTGATTTTGATCCAAAAGTGATTCTATGCTTATGATATGAACTTGGAGGTTTGCATATTGATTGCATAGCTCATTTGATATGCTTATGATGTGCATACCTTGCTTCCATGTTCATTTCATCTTGACACATAATTGCATGAACTTGTCTATAATGCTTTTGTCGCATTTTGAGGTGCTTTGGACATGATTGACTTCCACTTTGCTAAGTTGGGTTTAAATGACTTTTGTTTGATATTTTAGGAGTCATTTGGTTCTGTTTGTGTGCTTAATTGTCTAATCCTTGACCCTTGCCTCATGCCTTTACCTTTTATGACTCATTGTTGAAGTTGAAGCACTTTGAACTTGTATGTTGACTTGTTTGACTTTGATGCATCTTTGGATGATTCGTGCTTTTGCTTTGATCTTGTTGAGTTGAGTTCTTGAGACACTTATTGAATTGATTTCACTTCTGACTTGGTGCTATTGTATCCTCCTTTCATCATTCATGCTTTGTTATGACATGCTTTCTATTGCATCCGTGCACTGTTTACCTGACACTGTTGTTGCTTTGATTCTTCTGTTTGGTGCAACTCTTGATTGCACCCCATCTTGTTATTCTAACTTGTTTGTTGAGTTTTTGAGGGCTCACGTGACTCTTGAAGAGATAGCTTGCTTGTTATTCCACTTTATTTGTGGGATACCATTTGGAGATTTATTCTGATTGCTTTGCTGACTTGCTTTCTTTGATGGTGCTAGCTTGGGAGATCTCTGGGTTTCTTGTTTCTTTAGTTGTTGTTACTTCGGATCTTTATCCGTGTGGTAGATCTCTTTATCCCTTTTACATCTTTCCAGCATTTTACCGCTTTCTTAGCTGGAAGACCTCGATAGGAGGCAATGTTTTTTGTGTTTACTTTTGTGCCCAAAGACCTCCAAGAGGAGGCACCAGTGCTAAAGACCTCCATGAAGAGGCAATTGACGGATAAAAGGGATTAGTAGTCAATCCCCCGTTATTCAGTGTGTCGTTCTTTATGCTCGCACTACATGTCGATGCTTCAGAACAAAAGCCCAAGATCTTGTTTGTTGAGGTTGATATGATCCCTCTTGACTAAAGCCCTACCCATGTATGTTTGAGCCCCCTTGTTGGTGCGTTTACTTTATGCTATATGCTTTTGTGTGGTGTAATCGTCTCCCCATAGGACTGCTAGGCTTCGTATAGTCTCTCGTTTGCATGTCAATTAAGATAGCATGGTTCCTTCGTCTAGGACTTCCTTTTTGCATGAGCATTCCTAAAACACAAACAAACTCTTTGATTTTCTTTTCTTAAGAACACGTTAACTCCTTCTACTACAGGTGAGTAAGTCTCCAAAGGTCGAGCATCCGGTAGATTGCGTAGTAACGTCGTTCATCTAAAAAACACAAAACAAACAAAAATAGGTTAGCCGAGCTACGGTGCTCTGATTCTCAATCCTTCTTGAGATACGTATGCAGCAGGGTAGGGCCTGTGCGAGCAATAACTCTTTCTTTTCCCTACTTTGATTTTCTCCCTTTCGCATCGCATATAGGAATTTTATACACACACTTTAGACATAAATAGCAAGCGTGGATCCTGTGGAGTACCACAGGCGTGAAGGGGTGCGATAACCTTCCCTTCACGTAACCGGACCCTTACTCGGTTTTCTTTGGTTCGAGACTTTGTTTTATCTGTTCCCTCTTGGTTATGCAGTACTACCTTTCCCTCCTCTTGGGATAAAATTACATAGCTGACGACTCTACTCTTTTTCCGCGCCACTCCTTTTCGCGTTTGTACTTGGATTCGGGAAATCCGGGGAGCGACACCATTGAAACCACAAAAGCATTTGAATGAGTTATATTTACCAATGAAAGTTATTTACAAAATATGGTCAAAGTGGATTAAAGATTCAATTCAAAATAAGTGTTATGAAAAGAAATTTTGGAAATCAAAAGCATAAGGCTTAGGTTTCTAATGTTGAAAACAAGTGTTAAATGTTTACACAAAAGTTTTGGCTTGGGTTAGAGTGGAAAGAAGAAGAAGAATGGCTAAAGTCCTAACATACAAGAGGTAAGGGACAAGAAGCAAAACCACAAATGGAATTCCTTTCTTGAGATCATATTGATGATCCAAGTAGCTCCCATCCGTTGGAATAAGCAATCACATAAGCATAAACTCAAGCAATCAACAATCAAATGAACTCTTGGAAAGCTCCTCAAGGTATCTTGGATCCCTCTCTCTTAGAAGCTCATGGTAATGGTTCCTCAATTTGGATCAAGTTGGAATCCCTAGCACAAGAACACACACATCAAAAGATTCTAGCAAAACAAACAAGGAATGGACAAGAAGAGTTTAGAAGTTGGTCCTTTCAAGGTCCTCTTTCAACATTAAGCATTCTAAAAGCCCAATGCCTAGTTGCTCTTTGACTTTTATAGCACTCTAAAGGCCCAATGCCTAGTTGCTTTTTGACTCCAAATTTGCATAGGGAAAGTCCTAAAATCTAAGTCCATTTGTCCAATTCTTTGCATTTGGTCCACAACAATCAAAACAAAACACAAGCACAATGGTATATACACAATTATGTGCTCAAGTGAGCAAAAGGCAAATTGCATTAACATAAACATGTGCTCAAGTGAGCAAAGGAAGAAGCAAATGAATAATATGTGCAAGAATAATAAATTATATAAATGTAATGTGCAAAAAGTAAATGTTCATGGTTAATGTTAGTGTTAGAAATTAGTGTGCCATATGACAAATTTAGCGTTATGTTAAGCAATCGTAATTGGACTTATGTAGAAGTCACAACTATCTGAGGTCGGTCAATAATAATGTAGGCAACAACACAAGTTAGAAGTCTTGATTAGTGAACCAAGTTCCAACAACTTACCATGCCAAAAAGAAGAAGAGAATTAATCTTGTATTGGTTTAAGTCCTTTGCATGATTTAGGAAGCAATCTATCCTTAATGCAAAGCCATTCATTTGATCAATTAGTCAAGATGAATTAGATTTGAACCAAGGAAGATTAAGCCTCCCTAATCAATGCTAACTTATCAACCTTTAACTCATTGATCAAAAAGAAAAAGAAGAAGAAGAAGAAGAAGGAGATGAACAATGGAAAAGGAAATGGAAAGAATAAAGTGCATTAGATGAAAATGGGATGTACCAATCAACAAGTGTTGACCAATGACATTGAGGATCATGGTCAAACAATCAAAAATAGAAGTGAGATCAAGATTGGAGGTCAAGAAATGAACAAAATATTTTTTGGCATTTTTAATATTTAAAATAAACTTGAATTAAAATATTAAAGAAAGGTCAAACTTCAAAATCACTTCAAATCAACTTTGAAAAGTTCAAGTGATTTATCCCAAGCTCAACAAGGTCAAACAAAGTTTGACAAAAAAATTCAGCATTTTTAAAAGTCAGAAACTATTTTTAATCAATTAAAAATGAATAAAAATAACCTAATTGAACTAAAATCTCAAATAAATCTCAAATCAATTAATAAATTGATGAGAATATTTTTCATAGATCCATCATCATTCAAATAGGTTGAGAAAATATTTTTGTATTTTTTTGAATATTAAAAACTATTTAAAATGAATTAAAAATAACCAGAAAAGAGAAAATTCACAAAAAATATCAAATGATAAAATAAAAATGATTAAAAATCATTTTTAGAAACTAGAATTAAAAAGAGAAATAATGCAATTGGTCCCATATTTTTTGGATTAAAAATGAAGAAGTTATGAATTTTTGAAAATAAAGGAAATAAAAGAAATTAAAACAGAAATTAGAAAATCAGAAAAAACCACAGGCGTCTGATCAAGCCTCATTAATTGACGTGGCTGATCAGACGGATGTGAGATGCACGCTCATGGTGAGTCCAAGTCAAACGCGAAACATCCAACATTATTAAAAGTAATCCAAACGCGTGGCTGAGATTAAAACGTGGGAGATGCATCCAATGGTCCAGATTCAATCTGGCATGGTGGACGGTGGCCAGCGCCACCGTCTTCTCCGGCGAGCACTCAAGCTCCGGCCAGAGTTGCAGGTCCTTCAAACTCAACCAAAACTCACGATCCAGGTACCAAATTAAAGCTGGGGTGATGTACATCACCTCTGTGCCATCTATTTCTACTCTACATCTCCATAGTGAGAGAAATCAGAGGTTGAAACTTGATGGTGTTCATCATGAACTTACTTGATTTTGAAAATTGAGCATACAGCAATGATGCCTCTATAGAGAGGACTTCAGACAACACAATAGTCAGGCAAATAGATCAAAGATTAAGGAGTTTCGAAGAAAAAACCAGTTGATGAAAACCTTTGAATTGTGGAGCTTTGAGTCACTTTCTTTGCTTCCTCTTGCTAAACAGAACTTCTATGGACTGGATGATGAAGGCTTAGGAACTTTAGATCTAAAGATTCAACCAAATTCAGTTGAATTTCAGATCTGAAAATTTGAAGAAATGTAAACTAGTTCCTTTAGGTATGGTTGGGGATTCAATTGTGCAGCATATCAGGCGCCTTCAGGTTCCTTTCTGATGGAGGTATGCACCTCTATTTATAGCTGGAATTGGCTGAACAAGTGAGTTTCCTCGTGTGCATGGCAAGTGGATTTCCCTTGCATGGGCTTGCATGATCATGTAGAAGGCCCAAACTCAATTGCATTTGCATACTGATGACCAAACAACTTGAAATGGACGTGTAATTGGCAATGCATAAGCTTGTGCATGGAATTCTAACATGTTATGCATAATTGAGCTTAAAACTTCACCTCTTCGAAAATGCCACTTGAAAAATTGAGACATAGGCATGTGGGTAATGGTTGGAAAGGTCTTGACATAAGGAACAAATGTTATGTTGGACAAAAACTCATTTGGAGTGTGGAAATTTATGAAAACAGACCATGAAGTTTATAGTGCAAAACATGCCTTTGAGAATTTTGCCAAATTGAACCAACTTCAAGCCCCTCTGTTTTGATGATGAAAGCCTCAAATGAAAAATCTTCCAACATCAAAGTTGTATATATTTTCAAGATAATCACAGTGGACTTAACGTTTGCATCATTTGGAGTTTTTATGAAGGAGTTATGGGCACTTGAAGTTGGACTTTTTTGCCTTTCAATGCATTTGGTCCAAAGTGACCTATAATGTTTTGCATTATCACATGTATTTCTTTTGATATTTTGAAATTTTGTTCAACATAACATTTGAATTAGACATCTTTAGCTTTCCAATTCATTTGATCCCACCTTAAAATCATAAAAAATGAATGAGTTATGTTCTTGGGAAGTTGACCCAAAATTAGGGTTTCAGTCAAAATGACCTATAATGTCTTGGAATGGGAGATGACCTTCTAAGCTTCAAATCAATTTTTGATGAACATGAAAGTTGTTAATATTTTTCTTAAGAACATGTTTTCTTTTGGGATCATCTCCATTTGACCAACACATAAAAAGTTAGGTCTCAGTGCATTTCAAAATAGTCAGATGAATTGACTGATCAACTTCTCAAGTCCACAACTCATATCTTGATGAATTGATGATTGAGGACACTCAAATAAGTTCAAATATGCATGAAATTATGGGTTTAAGAACTTCCCTTAATTGTATTTGACCATGGGCTGAGGTTGCTTCATTAGCAAGGCATTGTGGGTGATCAGATGAATTAGGGTTTCCTTGAGGAACAAACCTCAACCCTTTGACTTGCTTTGATAAAAATAATGAATTGAGATACTTGGGAGGCATATTTGATGGGTAAGAGCTTTGGGAACCATTACCATGCTTGCTTCCATCTTCTCTTGGCCATATCTTTGCACCAATGATCTCCTAGGAGCTTTGGGGCCTTGTGATTGCTCAAGCTACAAACAAAAGATGTTAGTGACATATTTTTGTGCTTTTGGTTAGTGAATAAAGATGAGAAAAGCAATAATATACAATTCAAGCATACTTGGTGATCTCAAACCACTCACAAGAGGTCCCACCCAAAGGCAAGGGGAACCAAGATGCTTATGATCCTTGAGGCTTTGCAAATGCAATGTTATGATGCCATGAGGGATCTTAGGGTCAAAATTGGGGTCTTACACCATTCCCCTTTTCATTTTCAAATGAAGTGTCGTTTAGATGTGATTAAGTATTTTAATTTAACTTTCGATGTCAGATCGAGGTTTTAAAATTTGCATTCTTGTGAATGAATTGAATTTATTTAGTGAATAATCCATTTAATCGATTAATTAAAACCGAGTAGGTCTCATTGTAAGAAAGCCCAAGAGTAAGCCATGTGAGGTTGATGGCGATGCTTTTACCAGCGATCGACTTACATAGGTGTTTTGAAAATGGGCTCGACTTTGAATCGAGAATTTTTATTTGTTTTTAAAAATTGGTTTGAATTGATGGCATGGGAATTACAATCTTTTTGTATTTTTTAAGTCTTTATCATTTTTAGGTTCATTTTAAGATGAGATGAAGAATGTACAATGATATAGCATAAAGCGAAGTAAAGTAAATATACAAAAAAAATAAATGTTAGAAGCGGAATTTAAAAGAGTTAGATGTTAATTGCGGAAATTAAAAAAATTAGAATTAATCGTTAAATGTTAGGTGTTAATTGAAATCAACATGAAATAACAAGAGAATTGCAATAAACTATTAAATCTAAAACAAATAACTAAAGTTTAAACAATTAACAAAAGTATCATTAAATTAAAACTCAAAACAATATTAAACAATCGAAAATCTCAATTCTAAACTATTATCCAAAATATTAATTTTAAAATATTAATAAAGATTAAATTCTAAAATCATTCTAAAATTAAATTAAAATTCTAAAATAATTCTAAATCACCTTATAATTCTAATTAATCTACAATTATTTCTAAAAAAAGAAATCTAATTAAATTCTAAAATATTTTCAAAGATTAAATTCTAAAATCATTCTAAATTAAATTAAAAATTCTAAAATAATTCTAAATCATCTTATAATTCTAATTAATCTACAATCATTTCTAAAAAAAGAAATCTAATTAAATTCTAAAATATTTTTAAAGATTAAATTCTAAAATCATTCTAAATTAAATTAAAAATTCTAAAATAATTCTAAATCACCTTATAATTCTAATTAATCTACAATCATTTCTATAAAAGAAATCTAATTAAATTCTAGAATATTTTCAAAGATTAAATTCTAAAATCATTCTAAATTAAATTAAAAAATTTAAAATAATTCTAAATCACCTTATAATTCTAATTAATCTACAATCATTTCTAAAAAAAGAAATCTAATTAAATTCTAAAATATTTTCAAAGATTAAATTCTAAAATCATTCTAAATTAAATTAAAAATTCTAAAATAATTCTAAATCACCTTATAATTCTAATTAATCTACAATTATTTCTAAAAAAAGAAATCTAATTAAATTCTAAAATATTTTCAAAGATTAAATTCTAAAATCATTCTAAATTAAATTAAAATTTCTAAAATAATTCTAAATCACCTTATAATTCTAATTAATCTACAATTATTTCTAAAAAAAGAAATCTAATTAAATTCTAAAATCATTCTAAATTAAATTAAAAAATCTAAAATAATTCTAAATCACCTTATAATTCTAATTAATCTACAATTATTTCTAAAAAAAGAAATCTAATTAAATTCTAATATATTTTCAAAGATTAAATTTTAAAATCATTCTAAATTAAGTTAAAATTCTAAAATGAATCTAAATCACAATAGAATTCTAATTAATCTACAATTATTTCTAAATAAAAAAATTATCTAATTAAATTCTAAAACAATCAGCATGGGCCTAAAAGGGACAACCCAATTGTATGGGGGTGCTAATAGGGATTAATGGATGGGCCAGAATCTCAAGGCCCAAAGAAAACCCAACTTGGTCAGCTTTAAACAAAAATAGGAAAAACGAGTTTATACTTTTCCATTTCCATTCTCTCTCTACACTTGCTAACCCTAAAAACGCTCTGTACAGAGCGTCTCTCTCTCTGACCTCTTCGTCGAAGAAGAGAGCGGCGGGCGGCCGTCTGTGGCGGCGCCGCCTCCATCTCGCGGTGGTTCAACCACCCAAAACCCTACCCCACCTAAATCGAGCCTTCTGAGTTTAAATACAGGCTTGGATTTCGAAAAAAACAAATCATTCGTCCAGATCTTGAGTCCTAAACGTAACCCTAAATTCTAATCAAAACAACATCAACCACAATTCAAAACAAACAAGAGCGAGGGCTTCACATGCATGAAGACCTAGTTATGGAAGCAACGCGAGAAGAAGGAGATGAGAAGAAAGGTAACCGACCTGGGGCTTGGTTCGACGACGACGCTTCCCACGAAATCAGGTATATGAACTCCTTCATAACTTCCTTCCTCTATTTTTGTCTTTAGATTTTTTGAGAAATAATATTGTGTTGTTCTTGCTGTTGTGTTTGTTGTGTTCTTGTTGTTTTCTGTTGCGTTCTAGGATTTTTCAGAAGAATCGTTGTGTTATGTTTATGTTGTTCTTGCTGTTGTCGTCTACCGTTGTTGTTCTGGTTTTAGGGTTTTGAAAAAAAATAGCTTTGTCGTACGGTTGTTGTTGTTATTGTGGTTTTGGTTTTTGAGAAGATCTCTTACTGTGTTGTGTCTCTCCCTGTTAACCTCTCCTAATTCGTTTATGAAGACCAGATCCAGTCTTTAAGAAACTCCTCCCTTTTTGAATTTCTCATCACAGATTATGTGGGATTTAGTTTGTTCTGTTTTAAGCTAATGTCAAAAGTGCTTTTTGGATGTTTAGGTTAACCTTATGGATAAAGTTTTAATCTGAGCAATTTTTTAGTTGTTTTTGAGTTCTCTAAGTGCTTTTGAAAAGTGCTTTTTAAATAAGTTGTTTTTGTTCTTGCAGATTACAACTCTGAAGAGACTTTGATGGAATGGAAAAGTGGTTGTACGAAAGCATACTTGGAGGCGCGCTGGTCTTGGGAGTTTTCAACCTAGCTACTTGGTTTTTGATTATTACGAACCTGTTTCCATCTGGATGAATTTTTTCACTGTAATTACTTAGTTTAGTTTTTTTAGACAAAATGTGTGTTTGGATTATTTGGAACTTATTGAATTAAATTTTAATTATGTAATTACCTTTTAAGCTTTCAAAATTTAACTCAATATTTATTCCTGCTAATAATTTTCAACTTTTAAAAACAATACACTTCTAACTTAAGTATAATGACTTAATCTAAAAACAACATAATTCTAACTTAGGTACAAAGAAACTAAATATAGTGATTTAATTTAAAAACAACACAATTCTAATCTTAAACACAAAAACCTAAATATGGAACTTTTAATTTAAAAACAACACATATTCTAATTTAAACACAAAAATCTAAATATGGGACTTTTAATTTAAAAAATAACACAATTCTATTTTAAATACAAAAATCTAAATATGGAACTTTTAATTTAGAAACAACACATATTCTAATTTAAACACAAAAATCTAAATATGGGACTTTTAATTTAAAAAACAACACAATTCTATTTTAAATACAAAAATCTAAATATGGAACTTTTAATTTAAAAACAACACATATTCTAATTTAAACATAAAAATCTAAATATGGGACTTTTAACTTAAAAAACAACACAATTTTATTTTAAATACAAAAAATCTAAATATGGAACTTTTAATTTAAAAAACAACAACATATATGTTTCTAAAAAATGCAAATCTAATTTGGGAACCCTTGAAGAACTTAGAACTTGGTATAAATATTTGGAATGTGTAAATGGACTAGTAAATAGTGATCATAGAAATAATAACATGGCTCTTAATACTTACTAATAAAAAAATAGGTTTTGGATTAGTAATGTAAAAAGATTCAAACCATATTTTAGATTATGAACACACTTATGCAAATGGGCCTTTGAAACAAAGAGATCTCATGGGTAAACCACAAATGGCCGGACAAAATTGGGGTATGACACTTCCAAGCATAATTTGACTTTGATCCTTGAAGCAAACTTGTAGAGGACATCACAAATGATATTGGAGAAGTTATAATCCTTGAAAGTTGAGAAAAAGTCACTTGAAAATATGTCAAATTTCACTAAGTCCATAAATGACCTATAATGTCTTAAAACTTTTGATGATCATCCAAGCATAATTGGCTCTTGTCATGTAAATAGAAGTTTTAAAGGATAGTGAGAAGAGCCGTTCAAAAAGAAGCATTCAAAAATGTTGAGAATTGAAGGAGTTGTGATCCTTTGAACCTTGACTTCAAATGTTGGCTTTTTGGTCTAACCTCTTGGAATAAACTTGTGCACTTGGACTTTCCTTGCATTTCAAGGTACATGGATGATCATATGAACTCAAAATAAGGTGTCTTTGAATGTCTCTTGATTAAATTGCTCAAAGTTTGAGGTGACTTGTTGAAGAAGGCATGTAAATAAAACACATGAACTTTTGACTTCTCTTGATAAATGAGCAATAAAACTTTGAGATACTCCTGATCAAAATGAGATTGAAAGGTGTCAAAGTCTGCACTTTATGGGCAATGAAAGAATATGCCAAAGTCTGTAACTGTATAGACAAGAAATAAGAATGTCAAAGTCTGTAACTGTATAGGCAATGCATGAGACAATTGATTAGGAAGTAGGTATGTGATTCTAAGATAATGATACCAAGTGTATGAACATCAAGAAGGAAATTTTGGTACTGAATCCAAGAGGAGAGTAATGGTGTTTCACCTTTAAAGAAGGATTGATGTGCAATGATATTTCACTGTTGAAGTATTCATTGATTCTTGCTTGAAGAAGAATTGTCAATTACGTTATTCAAATTGCACTAAAGTCTATGAACAAAGGCGAATACCTTGAGCAACTGGATCATGCGTCTCGTACCCAAAGTTATTCTAGACAAGGATATGAATGCTTCACTCTCATCATTCTTTGTTACTTAAAGCTCATGGTATACAACTTGAATCGGAATTGACAAGTTGCTGATAGAGGTCCTGAGTGTTGACTCCCGTGTTATTGTCATTATATTTTGTAGTGTAGTTCTATTTTGAATCATTATCTTTTGAGGTGACATATTTAAAAACGGAGTGATTGGAATCTCCTTTATTTCTAGCTGATCATTTGATGGACTATTTAATTTATACACAATAAAAAGAGACAAGGAAAGACTAACTTTAAATTTTAGTTATCTAAAAATATAATTCATAAATGTTAGTAAATATATGAAGTATATATGACAAGTACATTAATTTTTTAGGCGTTGGAATTCTAGATTTTTTTTATTGATGTAAATCTAGGTATTCATCTTTGGAATAAAATTTTTAATTTATTTGTGAAAATGGTAATCCTTTTGAGTGAAAAATATATCTATAATGTTTAAATATATAGTTACCTCTAAACATCTTCTTTGTAGTAGAGGTGCTTGCAACAATGGTGGTTCTTTCGTGATGATTAAATTTTCAAATTCAATATCTTTTTTTTTCCACAACATGAGTTTAATAATATCATTCCTATGAATAAATTATATATATATATATATATATATATATATATATATATATATATATATATATATATATATATATATATATATATATATATATATATATATATATATATATATATATATATATATATATATATATAAGCAAATATGCGTAGTTGAAATCATACTCTTATAGACTCAACTCAAGCATGAGAATTGTAGTATCTCATATTCCCTTAAATGCTCAATTAGTTGTCAGTTGAGACCAATTGAGTTCCTATGTACTCTATCTATTATCAGTTGTAATAATTTAAGCTCATATGTTATCAGAAGTGGATAAGAAGGAAGAGTAGGTAGGAAGAGAATGAGAGTTATCAGAAAGAAAAAGAAAAGAATAGAGAAAGGGGAAAAGTAGAGAAGAGAAGAAGAGAAAGGAAGAAGGGCTTGGAGAAGAAGAAGGAAGTCATGGTTATTCATCATCACCACCATCATCTCATCTTCATCATCATCATCACCAACTTCATCTCTATTTCATCATCTTTATCATCAAACCAAGGTGAGTTCTTAGATAGAGTTAGCCTTGGGGAGGGGAAGAATTTCATGAAGGTTATGTTGTATGATTATTGTCTTAATTGCATGATTGTTATGTGTGTTAGCATGGATTCATGATGGTATGAATTGGGGTGGTTGAAATTGGAAAAGGGAGTGTTTAGAAGATGAATTTCTGAAGAAAATTGAAGAACCAATCGATTGGTTTAATGAAATTTTGTGAGAAATATCCCATTCAATCAATTGACATGAATTAATTCCTTGATAAATTAAAATATGCCACCAATAAGGGTCAAACCCAAGACCTCATTGATATAAAATCAGCCTTACCACTAAGCTAAGCTCTTGTTGTTGAATATTTGTGCAAGGAACAAGTGTTAACCTATATTCTCGATTAAGTTAGTTTGTTAGATTATTTGAGTGTTATAACTATGTTTTGGACGCGGACGGATGCGATAGGAAGATAATTTAAAAGACTATCATTATTATACCATGTTCTAGTATATTATGTGCCTTACAAATTCTATGAATTATATCATGATGAATGTTAAACATTATTGTTATGTTTGATTGTGAAATAACATGATTAAAAATCTTACAAAGATGAGTGAGGAAACCTAGGAGAATAACTTGATTAATAACTTAGAAGGATAATCTAGGTTATGGAAATGGGTATACGGTGATGCTTGGGCGCAACGGTATCTAGGTGTGTATCGTGGACAAGTGTTCACTTGATAAATGAATTAATGGACTTTGTATGGAACATGTGTGTTTTATGTAATGAGAATGGATCATGTTATGATGCCATGAGAATTAATATGATATCATGAGAATTTGTTTGATATTTTGGTGAAGAAATTTTGTTCCAAAAGTCATATTTTGGGTGAGGAGCGTTGCTCCAAAAGTCCTATTGGTTGCTGAGAATTAATCACATATTCGGAATTAGTTGTGATTGTGCACATACCACTTCGAAGGCTTAGGTAAAGCGGTAAGTGGGGATGTGGCACCAATGATTCATGCCTCAATTCGGTTTGAGTCCCAACCATGGCGGACATGGGGAAAGGTGGACACCTAAGTGGGTTAGAGTCCCATACGGTGAAAGATACCCTAAGTGGATTAGAGTCTCATACGGGTGATGGTCGCTTGAACTGGGGATTAAGCCTCATAGAGTGTAATATCCCATATTCCCTTAAATGCTCAATTAGTTGTCAGTTGAGACCAATTGAGTTCCTATGTACTCTATTTATTGCCAGTTGTAATAATTTGAGCTCATATGTGCTCTAAGTGTTATCAATTGGGACCAACAGAGTAACCAGTGAACTCTGAAGAGATTAGTTATTAATAAAAGAGACAAACCAATATTAATAAGTACAAGAGAGGACATTTTTGGTAACATTAATAATTGGTCAATTGATACTGGAAGATAAAGTATCAATTGAGATATTTTATATCACTACCTAAT
Organism: Lathyrus oleraceus; assembly: GCF_024323335.1. Classification (NCBI taxonomy): domain Eukaryota; kingdom Viridiplantae; phylum Streptophyta; class Magnoliopsida; order Fabales; family Fabaceae; genus Lathyrus; species Lathyrus oleraceus. The sequence continues at coordinate 263,823,620 of NC_066580.1, forward strand.
ATTATAATATATATTAATTATATAGTATATATGTGTGGTGGATAAGAAGAAAGAAAAGAAGGAAGGATAAGAACAAGAGAGAGAGAGAGAGTTATCAGAAAGTGGGAGAAGAGAAAAGAAAGAAAGAAGATAAAATAAGGGAGAAAAGAAAAAGGAATGGAAGAAGAAGAAGGGGAGACAACCATGGAAGCCACCGTCATCTCATCTTCATCATCATCATCATCAACACCATGATTTCATCTCATCTTCTTCACCAAACTTCATCTTCTTCTTCTACAAGGTGAGTTCTTAGATAGATTTAGCATTTGGGGGAAAATAACCTATGTTTGGGGGGTTAGGATTTATGTGAATTTGTGATGAACTTGTCGTGTCCATACTTCTCATCCATGCTATATGTTGGTATCATGTTGTTGTTGTTGAAGTTGTGGTCTTTGGGTGCTTGATGTTTATGTGTTTTGTTGTTGAAATTATGGAGGTTAACCACATGATTCATGATAATATATGTTTTATAATGGTTGGGTATGATTAAATTTGGAAGGAAGAATGTTTAGAATAGGGATTATGCAGGTGTCAATCGATTGGTTGCAGAACCAATCGACTGGTTCATGTTTCTGTGAAGAAAAAACAGAATTTTTGCTGATGTCAATCGATTGACAGGGAAGATCAATCAATTGGTCCTATCAAATTTCGTGAAAATACTTTACAGAAACTTCATGCAATCGATTGACTCCTAGTGCAATCGATTGGTCCAACCTTATTTTGCCTAAAACCACTTGTTCCTTGTTTCTAATACCTCTTAGGAGTCCATTAACTTATACCATGATATATAAGTATTAGATTGACAATAATCGGTCGATCTATGTGCAATTGAGTGGGTTTTGACCTAGAATTCCGATTAGGTTAAAATAGTTGTAGTTTTAGTTTCGTAAATCCCTTTTGGACGTGGTCGGAAGCAATAGGGAGCTAACAGAGAGAACTATAGTATAGAGAAGTCCCTATGATCTATTCCATAGTAACTTTCCCTTGAGTCTGATTAACCCGACCGTATGATGATTGGACGGCTACTCACTTTGTGGTGTAAGAGTTGAATAGGTTAGAATGAGGCGAGTCGTGTGATGGCTTGCCTAGGGTTACTGGGACATGTTAGACTATCATGTGTGTTTCTTATATACTTGATTTGTGAAATGAATTGTTGTTGTGTTCCTTATGTGATATATTTTATAACCAATGCATGAATTGTAATTGTGTTGATTATGATTGGTTGATTGTATTGGTTGAACAATAAAATGACTAAAAAACTTATGAGTGAGGTAAACTTAGGAGAATATTAGGTAAATGATAACTTAAGTTATGAAATGATTTAGGTAGTGATGCTTGGACGTAATCGTACGGTGGGTGTACAACGAACAAGTAGTCACATAACGATATGCTAACATGCTTTGTATGGAACATGTGTGATCTATGTATGAGAATGGATAATGTTATGATATCATGAGAATTGTTTGATATTTTTGGTGAGGAACTTTTGTTCTAAAAGTCCTATTCTGGTGAGGAGCGTTGCTCCGATAGTCCTATTGGTTATTGAGAATTAATCACGTATTCGAAATTAGTTTTGATGGTGCACATACCACTTCAAAGGCTTAGGTAAAGCGGTAAGTGGGGATATGGCACCAATTATTCATGCCTCAATTGGGTTTGAGCCCTAACCACGGCGGACGTGGGGGAAATATGGACACCTAAGTGGGTTAGAGTCCCATACGGTGAAAGATACCCTAAGTGGGTTAGCGTCCCATACGGGTGATTGTCGCTTGAAATGAGTTTGGAACTCATAAAGGACCCGATATCCATCGCGAAAGTCGAATCATACGAGCATGCATGAACCAGGTCTGGCTTAGACGTAAGTCCGCTTGGGGATTGATGTTCCGTGCACCCGAATAGTGATTTGTTGAGTGGATGCACTCAATGACATGTTTCCATACACTGCGAATATCCCTTAAATACTCATGTTCTAGTTACAAGGTGCGAGTGATGCACAAGTAACAGAAGGTGAATACTTGAGGTAGAATTGAGTAGAAACCCCGTAGAGCCGAGTGGACCCATAGGATAGGAGAACTCGCTATCTCACCCCATCAATGTTGTTGTTTTTCAGGTGTTTTTGCAGGTTTGATTAAGAAGCGTTGCTTGATGATGTTTCAACATTATTGTGATGTTGTGATCTTCCGCTGTGGATTTTGTACAATAGTAGATATTGTACATAGATATTAGATTTTTATTTAGGCACTTTCCATATCTTGTACCACATGTTGTATACTTTATTTTGGTCAAGTATGTAAATGATGCCTTTAGGCTCTTATGTTGTATCAATACCAAATAATAACACTTGTATGATATTATTCTAGATATATATTATACGGGTTGTTACATAGAGGACCCAATATCCACCGTGAAAGTCGAATCGTACGAGCATGCATGAACCGGCCTTGGCTTAGATGTAAGTCCGTTCGGGGATTGATGTTTCGTGAATCTGAATAGTGATTTGTTGAGTGGATGCACTCAAGTGACATGTTTCCATACATTGCGACTATCCCTTAGTTACTCAAGTCCTAGTTACAAGGTACAAGTGATGCACAAGTAACGGAAGGTGAATACTTGAGTTAGAATCGAGTAGAAACCCTATAGAGCCGAATGAACCCATAAGATAGGAGAATTCACTGAGATTATTATCTCATATCATTATTGTTGTTATTTTTCAAGTATTCCTTGCAGGTTGAATTCAAGAGAGTGGTCGTCTACTGATGTTTCAAGGGATGCTATTTATCGTGATCTTTCGTTGTGGAGTTGTGTACAATGAAGATATTGTACACCATTTTTAGATTTTTATTTTTAGGCATTATTGTATAGCATGTCCCATTGATGTTTTTAGTTGGACACATGTATCTAATGATGCCATTAGACACTTATGTTGTGTCAGTACCAATTAATAATACTTGTATGATACAAGAATTTTTGTAAATTTTCCTTGTATGTAAACATGGATATAGTTATATAATATATTTAGTGTTGTAGGGTAACTTTTGTAAAACTCTGTTAGAGAGAACATTATTTTTTCCAACTCTTTTTGAAATTGTTTCTATTATAAAATACTCCAAATAATGGCGTGGAATTGTGGAGCCTGGGTCTTGAATATTTATTACATCATTCGTTCGTAAAAACCATGCATTTTTTTAAGTCTTTGAGTGATTTGTATGTTTCATTTGTCGGAACTATTTTTATATTTTTTATGCTATATAAATTTTTCTCTTGTATCAATTCTCTAAACCGTGGTAAAATATATTTGTTTATGGTTTGGTATAAAGGAGTTCCTTAAACAAAAGAAAATAGCAATCAAATATTGAAATCAATAATTTTATTAAAAAAATAATAATGTTAAATATTTAAAATATAAAAGTATATTTTGTAAACAACAAACACAATATTTTGGATAAAGAATTATTACCTTTTTATCTAATAAAATTATTTATACGAATATTTGTTCTTCATCATTTCGCAGATTATAAAAGTCTCACAATCGAATAACTTTGAGCCGAAGTAACAAATCATCACAATCGATGTTAAGATCTAAGATTAAATTTCTCATTGTTGATTGTCTTTTAATATGGATATATAGTGAATATAATAGATGTTATGGTATGGTATTAAAATGTTTTCATATTGTTGTTTATATACGACAACGTGTTCCTATGACTTTTCTTATGACTATAGGGTGCATATTTTTCAATATTTATAGTTTTTAAACCCTAAATGAATACAATAACGATAATAATAAATAAATATTTTATGCCACGGTTAACAACTAAATATTAAATTAAAATCTAATTAATTCTTAATTATAATAAAATTGAAATTGCCAATAATTAAATATCTAAGTAACTCAAGACAATCAATTCATCTTTATCTTTCATGATGTGAAAAATAGTTTATTTTATTTATTGTCATTAGCTCATGTGTTATATTTAAAAATAAGTATAAATATTTAAAATAATAATATTTATTATGATGTGAAAAATAATATTTATTAAAGTATTTATAAAAAAATATTTTAATTCTTGTAACATTTCATTATGTACTATTAATATTTATGATAAAATATTATATGGATTAGTTTTTTTAATGTTCAAGTGAAGTAAAATAGCATATTTATTATTCATATGTATATTTCAATTTTCATTAATAATATAAAATTTAAATATTTATTATTTTCAATATTGAATTTAATCGTGAATATCTTTTTTTTAATGCTCAAGTGAAGTAAAATAGCATATTTATTATTCATATGTATATTTCAATTTTTAGTAATAATATAAAATTTAAATATTTATTATTTTCAATATTGAATTTAATCGTGGATATCTTTTTTTTAATCAAATTGTGAAGAGATTTAAATATAATTTATTATAAATATTTTATAATGGTTCAGTTTCTTTTATTAGTATCACAAATAAACATTACTTTTTACAGAGAGTAAATTATTTTTTTATGATTCAAATGAATTTTATTTTAACATTTTAATTAATGGGTAGTAATGTTCATATAACTAAAATATATGTTAAATTGTGATGATGAGTTTTATATAAATATTGATTATGAATATTTTTTATAGTAATATTTATTTCTATTTATATGTATGTATATGGAAAATATTTAATATTAGTAATATTTGAGATAGTATATATAATATGTTATACATATTTCACATGTCTCTGATTTTCAAAGGTGTAAAATTAATTCTCCTAATAATAAAAAATATGTACATTCGATTGAATATAATCTAATTATTCAATTGATTGTTAATTGCTAAAAAATTAACTATTAAAAGCATAAAATATAATTGTCATAACAATAAATGAATATTATTTCTAAATTATAATGCAATTAGAATCCAATTAACTCTTAATTATTACTCCCTCCGTATTTTTATTATAAGTCGTTTTTGACTTTTCACACGTATTAAGAAATATAATATTATAGTATGAAAAAGATAAATTATGAATAATTTTACAAAATTATCCTTCATTAATTGTACTGAAAAGACAAATTGATATAATTGAAAGGAAAGAGAATAATAAATATTTAAGGGTAAAATAGAAAAAATAACATTAATGATTCATTGATATTATAAAACGACTTATATTGTGATACAAAATAATTTTCCAAAGTGATATATAATAAAAAATGGAGGTAGTATAAAATTGACTTAGTCAATTATTTAATAGGTAAGTAAACAACCATATCAACCCGTTTTAAATGATATGAATTGTGCGTTATAATGAACCTTATACCAGTATAAAATTTTATTATTCCATTCACCATAATGTGTAACTAGTCCAACCATTCATTGTTTTTTTTTCATGATTTAAAAAATAGTCTATTATATTTATTGTCATTATTTCATTAGTTTAATTTTTTAAAAATAATATAAATGTTTATAATAGTAATACATGCCTTTATTAAAATATTTATAAAAGAAAATATTTTATTTTTGTAACATTTTATTAAGTTCTATTAAATTTTGGGATAAAATATTATATTAATTAATTTTTTAAATGTTTAGAAATAAAAAATATATTTATACTCATATGTATTTTTCAATTTTCAATAATAATGTTAATAATACAAAATTTATTTATTTATTATATTTATTATTTAATTTTTATGACATTTTTTAATGATGGAATTAATTTTTATGAGATTGATTTTTTCAATAATATTTTTACAACCATTTATCACCTTTTTGTGCTCATAAATAATATTTTATTTACACGTTTTTTTATAAATAATATAATAGATTAAAATGAAAATATTAATGATTAAAAGGAAGTTTAGTGTAATTATTCATTATAATTACACTTAAAGTATTTTTAAAAAAAAAATGGTAAAAAATTCATTAGTTATAAATTTGATGTGATTTTATTATTTCATAATAAAAATTAAAAATTAAAGAAAAATAAAAATAAATAGTCAAAAATATAATGTAATAGAGTTCTATTAATTTTTAAATTTTCAGTAATAATGTTAATACTACAAAATTTAAATATTTATTATATTCATTATTGCAATTAACTTAAAACAACTTTAAATATTATTTATTGTAAATATTTTATCAACATTGATTATTTAATTATGACATTAATTTTTATGCTACTACTGTTTTCAATAATTTTTACATAATTTCTAATGTTTTTGTCTTAAATAGTTGACCCTCTTCTATTATTAGTGATAAATAAAATTTATTTTTTATTACAAAATAAAATTAATTTTTGTTGATTCAAAATAAATGATGATAGATCAATTTTAATAAATATTAATTATGAATAATTTCTATAGTAATATTTATTTTATTTAATATTTATCTTAGTAACTTTTTTATACCCATATAATGCTAATAAATATTACTGATAATATATATATATATATATATATATATATATATATATATATATATATATATATATATATATATATATATATATATATATACATATATATATATATATATATATATATATATATATATATATATATATATATTGTATATATTTTTTATGCTTTTAATTTTTAAAGATTTAAACTTTAATTCTCATAATAATAATAATAAATGTTAACTTTTTTTTAATATAATATATAGGCTTTTAATATCTACATTTATTATTTATAATTTAACAAAACTTATTTTGATTATTAAAGATATTAAATAATTAATTATAAACATAAATAAAATAATGTACAAAATGATCTCTTTTATTTATTTTCATATTGATTGTTTCATATGCTATATTTTAAAATACAAAAGTTATTTTGATTATTAAAAATAATAAATATAATTAATTGTTAACATGAATAAAATGATATACAAAATGATTTATTTTATTTATTTTCATATTGATGATTTCCTATGTTATATTAAAAAAATTAATATAAATATTTATAATAATATTAATATGTAAGTAATGTTTTATTTTGGTAATTTTTTGTCATGGTCCTCAGTGATGCTATTAATATTTGAGATTAAAATATTATAGTGGTATATATAAAATAGTAAATTTCAAATTGTAATGAGAAAAATTTAAAATAGAATTCCGCATGTTCTTTACATCATCAAATTCATAAATAAACAAAACTAAATTGTATCAAATCATACACGACAAGAAAATAAGAATACTATGCAAGAAAGCAATCTGAGTTAAAAGAACAACAACTTAGTCACTAGACATATTTTCAACAATAAAATTCCAAGAATCAAAGTATTAGAAAGTATTAACATTTCAAAATAGAATTATGTAAGAACAACTGCACATTTCCTGAGATATTTGCAACAGGAGTAGTGATTGCTTTGATTACTGTCTTGTTCTACCCGAAGTACTTGAAACCACTTTCTGTACGATGCAAAATTATAAGTTGCAAAACCACTTATTGTCTTGTTTCTCCATTTATATGACTTTTGTATGGTATTGGAGAATAATAATACTCTCCAGGAAAATAATCTGAGCCAAAAGTTTCTCCATTTATATGAGTTGAGTTATAATGAACCTTATACAAGTATAGAATTTTATTATTACATTCACCATTCCCAAGTCCAACCATTCATTATTTTTTTTATGATTTAAAAAATAGTCTATTATATTTATTGTCATTATTTCAATAGTTGAATTTTTTTAAATAATATAAATATTTATAATAATAATAATACACACCTTTATTAAAATATTTATAAAAGCAAATATTTTATTTTTGTAACATTTTATTAAGTGCTTTTAAATTTTGGGATAAATATTATATTAATTAAATTTTTAAATGTTTGGAAATAAAAAATATATTTATTATTCATATGTATTTTTCAATTTTCAATAATAATGTTAATAATACAAAATTTAATTATTAATTATTTAATTTTTATGACATTTTTTTAAAGATGGAGTTAATATATAAGAGATTGATTTTTTCAATAATATTTTTACAATCATTTATGACCTTTTTATGCTCATAAATAATATTTTAGTTATATGTTTTTTATAAATGATATAGTATATTAAAATGAAAATATTAATGATAAAAAGGAAGTGTAGTGTAATTGTTTGATTATAATTACACTTAAAGTATTTTTTAAAAAATTTATTGGTTGTAAATTCATTAGTTATAAATTTGATGTGATTTTATTGTTTAATAATAAAAATTAAAAATAAAATAAAATTAAAAATATATAGTCAAAAGTATAATATAATAGAATTCTATTAGTTTTTAAATTTTCAGTAATAATGTTAATAATACAAAACTTAAGTATTTATTATATTCATTATTGCAATTAATTGAAAATAACTTTAAATATAATTTATTGTAAATATTTTATCAATATTCGTTATTTAATGATGACATTAATTTTCATGCTACTAATGTTTTCAATAATTTTTTAATATAATTTTTAGTGTTTTTTTCTTAAAAATAGTGGACCCTCTTTTGTTATTAGTGACAAATAAATTTTATTTTTTAATACAGAATAAAATTAATAAATATTGATTATGAATAATTTCTATAGTAATATTTATTTTATTTAATATTATTAGGTGTAACAATTAGAGTAACTGTGAACTCTGAAGAGATTAATTAAAATATGCCACCAATGAGGTTCAAACCTAAGACCTCATTGGTATGGAACATGCCTTACCACTAGGCTAAACCCTTATTGTTAAATATTTATGCAAGGAACAAATGTTAACCTATACTCTTGATTAAGTTAGATTGTTAAATTATTTGAGTGTTGTAACTCCGTTTTGGATGCGGACGGATGCGTTAGAAAGATAATATAAAAGACTATTATTATTATACCATGTTATAGTATATTATGTGTTTTACAAATGCTATGAATTATATTATGATGAAAGTTAAACATTGTTGTTGTGTTGAATGTGAAATAACATGTTTTAAAACCTTATGAAGATGAGTGAGGAAACCTAGGAGAATAAATTGATTGGTAATTTAGAAAGATAATCTAGGTTACGAAAATGAGTATACGGTGATGCTTGGACGCAATGGTATCTAGGTGTGTATCGTGGACAAGTATTGACTTGATAAATGAATCAATATGCTTTGTATGGAACATGTGTGATTTTATATAATAAGAATGGATCATGTTATGATGCCATGAGAATTGATATGACATCATGAGATTTGTTGGATATTTTGGTGAGGAACTTTGGTTCCAAAAGTCCTATTTTGGTGAGGAGCGTTGCTCCCAAAAGTCCTATTTGTTGTTGTGAATTAATCATGTATTCGGAATAGTTTTGGTGGTGAACATACCACTTCAAAGGCTTAGGTAAAGCGGAAAGTGGGGATGTGGCACCAATGATTCATGCCTCAATTGGGTTTGAGCCCTAACCACGGCGGACGTGGGGGAAAGGTGGACACCTAGGTGGGTTAGAGTCTCATACGATAAAAGATACCCTAAGTGGGTTAGAGTCCCATACGGGTGACGGTCGCTTGAAATGAGTTTGGAACTCATAGAGGACCCGATATCCACCGCGAAAGTCAAATCATACGAGCATGCATGAACCAGGCCTGGCTTAGACGTAAGTTCACTTGGGGATTGATGTTTCGTACATCCGAATAATGATTCATTGAGTGGATGCACTCAATGACATGTTTCCATACATCGTGAATATCCCTTAGATACTCAAGTCCTAGTTACAAGGTGCGAATGATGCACCGGTAACGGAAGGTGAAAACTTGAGTTAGGATTTGATTAGAAAACCCTGTAGAGCCGAGTGGACCCATAGGATAGAAGAACTCACTGAGATTATTATCTCATCCCATTATTGTTGTTGTTTTCAGGTATTCCTTGCAGGTTGAATTCAAGAGAAGCTATCTACTGGTGTTTCAAGGGACAATGATTATCGTAATCTTCCGCTGTGGAGTTGTGTGCAATGAAGATATTGCACATAGTTCTTAGATTTTTATTTTTAGGCTTTATTGTATGACATGTGCCATTTATGTTTTAATTTGGACATGTGTATATAATGATTCCAATAGGTACTTATGATTGTGTCAATACCAAATAATAACACTTGTATGATACTATTCTAGATATATATTATACGGGTTGTTACAGTTGGTATCAGAGCAGGTCGATTCTCGACCTAGCCTTGAAACATCATATGTAGATCTATTCCTGCCTCATATGTGTGTTTAGCCAACATGATTCTTAATATCATTGTATGTAGTATTAGGCATGATCAACCTAATGTTATGTGTGTGGTAGGTAGGATTATAGTTGAGCGACCACGAGGACTCTGAAGTGTGGGTGGAACTTGTGCTTTGAGAGTAGGCTCAAGCCAAGAGTTAGAAAGTAAGGAGAACCGGATAACTCAGTTGAAGTTTCAGTAGGAGTTATGATTCGGGTAATGTAGAATTGAAGAGTAGTGTATGGTTCAAGCAATCCTATAGTGCTGATGGAGTCAGAAAGTTAAGGATTTATATTGCATAAATTGTCAGAGCTTTGAGAAAGATGTGAATTTTCTAGTGAAATAAGATTGACACACTGACATGGAATAAGTATTGTAGGTAACTCCATATAGTTAAGGAGAAAGTATGGTTATGTTGCACATATGTCATAAGGTTTGGAAGTGGGGTAATGTATCAGTGTTTCAATTTCTAAGGTCACTAGAGTATCTTGGAAGGATGAGAGTACTTCATGGAGTATATATGGAATGGTACCTTGCAAGTGGTTGAGAACTTGAGAGATAAGGACGCTCAGTTTTATTGGGAGCCTAAGGTAGTGGTGAAATCTAAGGAGAGACTCGAGGACATGGCTGCCTATTCCAAGTGAAACAGGTATGCACCAAATGGAGGCTAGAAGATAAATCAAGTATATTCAGTCTTAGGAGGGAGATCGGATTCAGGATAGCTCGTCAGAGGTTTAATGTTGGTAAGAAACTGTTATGGAATGTTGAGTTACCTAAGGATCAATTATAAGAGTTTGTGACGAAGAGAGAATAAGCATTATATAACAACGGAAGCTCTAGTAGGATGGGTTGAAGGAGATTTGTCTTGAAGAAAATAATGATTAATTGGATTTAAGGAATTCTAGTAGAATGGTTTTGTAATTGGAATTGGGAGAATTACCATAGGAAGATAAGTGAACACAGAGTGTGGAAGTAGTGTGAATGTTGCAATACAACTGTTGTAATGGGGTACATTTTAGATAAAGGTACAATGGTATCATCAAGATTTATTAAGGCTAAGTTATGGGCGTGTAGTTAATGATTGTCCGCATCGAATATTTCTAGAGTATGTAGTGGACTGGAGGAAGTTATACCTTAGTATTAAGAGAAGTATGTGATAGCAGCATTATGGTCATAAGTGTGTGTGATGGATTCCTTATCTTGATATGGATGCGAAGTAATACACACTTTGTTGAGTAATGAGTCTTGTATTCTGAGAAGTTGAGTTGATGATAGAAAACGAAAGACAAACCAAGCTGGAGCATGGGGACTAAGTGTAGGATGGGAAATATGTTATGTTGTAAGAGCTTAAGAGCTTATGGGGAGACAATGAGGATTGTCCGTGGCAAGTCATCTAGACAAGTAACCCCAGTATGATGAAGTATGTAGTAGGTATTAGGTTAGAAGAAAATTCCAGTCATAAGTGTGTGGCAATGATAAGGTTCATCTTAAGTGCATTTTATTTGAATTGCAAGAGTAATAATGGCTTATTGAAAGTATGGTTGTTATTTATATTCTGGAGGAGTGGTTGGTTGGTTGATCACGGAGTATAAACATTCACACCTTGTTGGAGCCAAGGGTATCATAAATCTGATAAGTGTACCGTTGTGGATGTAAAAATTGAGGATAGAATTACAAGTTACCACCTGTCAGATTGATTGTTTAGAAATTGTAATTTTGGAAAGTGTAATTGCATAGTCGATCATCTGTAGAGATATCATAGAAGTCAAATATTTTGGAAATCAACCTAGTGAACCATACTCGGTGTGAGTAAGTCTTTGGTGTATCACTATTAGGGATAATGAGAACCATAAGGAATGATGTTGGAAGAGACTTACTAAATGATGATCTAGAAGAGATTAGTTCATTATATTGTATGTGTTAGTAAGGTATAAATTGGTTAGTCAAAATATGGCATTCAATAATTTCTTGGATTCATGACTTCGGATGAGAATCCCGGGAGAGTAGTATTTTTGTATACAATGATACTCTACCCTATTGGAAGGATTCATGAGTTATACTTCCAAGGAGGAACGAGGATCAGATATTCCTGAAGTTAATCATGTAACTCAAGTTATATATTAGTAAGAGCATGAGGTAAGATTATTGAAGATGGATCAGGACGTTAAGATGAAGGGTTCTAGATAAGAAGTGTAACGTTATTCCCAAAGGTGTGAAGTGTTGTGTGACTATGTGAGTAGTATGGAAACTCACAGTTACAGTCTAGTTGCTTAAGGTTTCTTGGAAGTGGCGTCTTGTTAATGACTTGAAGTTCCTTGATGGTGTTATTTTGTTATTGGTCGGGATCCTGTGTCAGCAGAAACCCTGAAGGAATCAGAACCCTATAAGAGGATTTGATATGGAACATAATAACAAGAATTGGATATTGTCAAACTAATTTGGATAAGTTCATTCAAGCATGGGATAAATCTGAATGTCATACACCTCTATAGTTATAGTCGCGTGACTCCTATATATATATATATATATATATATATATATATATATATATATATATATATATATATATATATATATATATCTTATGGAGGATGTTGGTCATATTTTAAACCTTTGTATGTTAGCGAGAATTTATTCTACTAATGGATGTTAATGAGGTCCTAGTATTGTTTTGGGTGGTGGGCACTCTGGAGGATATGTGTGATCTTCTATGTAGACTGTTAGCTAACCGGTGGTGCTTAGGAATCCCAGGTGTTCCACTGTTGGAATCGGAGTATCACAATGGAAGGTGATGGAAGAAAGGGCTCAATCAAGATTATGAGAATCAGAGAGGTCGTTTATTCATAAGAATGAGAGTAAGACAATCTCGTGCTAATGATGCTATCTTATTGGAGTAGTACGTGAGAAGTGAAACAATAGGAGTAGAGGCTTGCAACATATAGTATCAGATCAAGTGAAGTTGATGAGAATATCAATAAATGGATTGTAAAGTTTTTCGCAAATGTTAATCCAATATTGGAATGGGGATATGGTTAAGACCATGAATTATTGAGGGTTCGCACAAGAAAGAAGTTTGCCAAGGAGGATAAGTTGGAAGAATGAATATGTCAGAGATTTGAAATCGAAGAGAAGTCAGGTGTTGGCCTAAGATGTTGATACAAGAAGTGTCTATTTATTGAGTGAAGGAAATTCGGGGGCGAATTTCAATTCAAGGGGGGAGAATGTAATATCCCATATTCTCTTAAATGCTTAATTAATTGTCGGTTGAGACCAATTGAGTTCCTATGTACTCTATCTATTATCAGTTGTAATAATTAGAGCTCCTATATGCTCTAATTATTGTCAATTGGGACCAATAGAGTAACCGTGAACTCTGAAGATATTAATTATTAATAAAAGAGACATACCAATATTAATAAGTTCAAGAGAGGACATTTTTGATAACATTAATAATTGGTCAATTGGTACTGGAAGATAAAATATCAATTGAGATATTTTTATTACTACTTGATATTATATATATTATATATGTATTTTGTGTGGTAGGGATTGAAAAGAAGAAGAAGAGGATAAGAAAGTAGAAAGAGTAGGTAGGAGAGATAGAGATATCAGAAAGAAAGAAAGGGGAAGAGTAGAGAAGAAGAGGAAAAGGGAGAAAGGAAGAAGAAAAGAGAAAGAGGAAGGAAACCACCACCACCACCATCATGTCATCTTCATCATCATCATCATGATCACCACTTTCTACTCATTGTCATACCCCGATTTTGACCCTGAATTTTTTATTTTTATTTGGCACTTGGCCTAAAATTCATTTGCATACATTCATTCCCAAATCCATTTTGTTTACTGATAGACATTGGTCATTATCTAGCTTCAAGATTCATGTTTAAATTCATCAATTCATTCCCATTCAAATCATGTTCATATGAGACCGTTCAAGGCAGCTACATTTCCAAACCATAAACCATCCCCATTCCAATATGGCCTTGATGACAGCAATAAGAAGTATTGGTTCTCTCTTAGCTGGGAATAGCATACTTTCAGAAGATGAAAAGATTGTCATATTTTCTGATGCATTAAACCATGCATCAATAATTGATGGTATTCGTCTCGCGGGTCGGCAAAAAGGTGTAAGAGTATACATATATAGACATTGTGATATGTACCACCTCAATATGCTCCTATCCCATTGCGGTATGAAGAGGAAAATTGTGGTAACTGACAGCTTGTTTAGCATGGATGGAGACTTTGCACCAATGGTTGAATTTGCAAAACTTCGCAAGAAGTATGGCTTTTTACTAGTCATCGATGATGCTCACGGGACGTTTGTTTGTGGCAAATGGCGGTGGTATTGATGAGGAGTTCAACTGTGAGAAGGATGTGGACATATGCATTGGTACCCTAAGTAAAGCCGCCGGCTGCCATGAAAGATTTTCATTTGCTTACGGGAATCCCTGTTACAAGTCACATTGGGAATCCCTGTTACAAGTCACATTATTTCCCTAATAGTTGGCAGTAAAGACAAAGCACTGCAAGCAAGCCGGCATTTACTACAAGCTGGCTTCCACGTGAATGTGATCAAACCACCTACTGTGCGCTTTGTTTCTCGGATGTTTCATGGAAGTATATGCTGGGATATTTTACAAAAAAGGTGGAGTCCAATTTATGATGTGGCTGCTATAATTACTTCAATCCAGTCATTGATGTGGCTGCTAGAACATCCCAACTGGAAAATAAACAGAAATTGAACCTAGAGCATATCAAAGAAAGTGTTGGGCGCAATTGGCATAATCACTTCTGCCAACCATTTGTTCCCACATTACAGCAAACAAGAAAACTCAGGAAATAGATGTGCATATGTACATGGAAATGAAGAACTTAATTCATGTGTCACAAGTTTCAACACCAACGTTATATTTCTCTAACAATAATAATACAAATTTGAGATATCCACCACCAGATCTATCTTTTGATTGCAACAACATTGCATCTGGTGGGGCAAATAAAAAAAAAGAGAACAAATAACATAATTGCAGGTCATGCACACAGGCCCTTTTCATCTATCTATCTCGACAATGTTAGGCAGGACTTGTGGCCTTGATAAGAACACTGCTCTTCATTATACTGCTTCAGTATGGGTTGAAAATGATGTTGATGCCCAAGATTCTGTCACAGAATTCTCGGAAAACATGGCCTGTAGAGGATTTAGTACCAATCCATCATTTGACTGCAACTGTTGCCAAGGAACCAGAAACTGGAGAGTTTTGTATTGAGGCTGGTGCTTTGATGCTTGCTGACAATGACATTTGCTGCATTGATGAATTTGACAAGATGGACATAAGAGATCAGATTGCAATTCACGAGGCAATGGAACAACAAACTATCAGTATCACTAAAGCAAGAATACAAGCAACACTCAATGCTCGTACCTCCATTCTTGCTGCTGCCAACCCCGCTGGAGGACGGTATGATAAGTCTAAGTCGCTGAAGTACAAAGTGGCTCTCCCTCCTGCTAAAGCTGGACAAGAAAAGAGCAGATATGGTTTTGTTGCATTGTGCTGATAAATCATGTGTAATGAAGGCATTGAAGAACACAGAGAAGCATGAGATTGATGGCCAAATTTTGGAATGCTCACTCGCTAAGCCACAGATGCCGACTGCAAATGACAGCGAACAAAGCGGAAAAGCCAAAACCTGCAAACCTGTAATGATTAGAAAATCGGTTAATAATTCACATAACAACAAAAAATTCTAAAAGCCAGGAAGTATCAACTGAATTACTCAATAATATTGGTGTCATTCAGTTTGAAAGTGGAGAATTTGAGCTTGCTAAACAAACTTTTAAGGAAGCTCTTAATGATGGAATTTGGCTTTCCTTCTTTAGCAAGGCGAATAAGTCTTCCATTGATGCTGCTACTTCTACTCTTCAGTCCAAGGACATGCAATTATTTCACGACCTTGAAAGTAACGGTCATCTTGTTCAAGTACCCGGACTACATTGATGCGAATCTGAGGCTATGCTGCTACTGCAAAGGCTCGGAACAACATTTTATCGAGCATTGAACCGGTTAATGATGCCCTGAAAGTGAATGACAAGAGTCCAAATGCATTATCTATGCTGTTTGAGCTGGAATTGAAAAATGACGAGTGGGTGAAGGCAAAAGAAACTCTCCAGGCAACTAGCGATGCCACTGATAGGAAAGATTCATATGTTACACTTTCACTAAGAAAACCAGAATTACTTTGCTGCAGTTTGCAATAAAAAGAGAAATCCAAAGCTAGAAGCGACTCATTTGGAAAAGGACAAAGATGGTTACCGGAAGTGGTTGGCTGGTGACTTGGCCTCAGGAGCACGAATCTAAACCGTAGCCACCGGTGTTCATCGCTGAAGCATCAACCGCCTGCATTTCCGACCAAGTCAAGCTATCTGCAACCAGTACACCTTGAACCTCAACCTGCATCATCAAACCAATGCTCAATTTCACTGCAGTAAAGCACGAAATAATTACCAAGCAGTAAATTCCGAAATTTCCCAATTTGGGATTTGAGACAAGTCAGAGGAAGAAAGTAGGTAGGTTCACATTACCTTTCCGGAAGATAGCATCGAAGAGGACAAACTTGCTTCTGAGCATGAAAAGCATTGCTGAGAGCTTTCTCTTTTGAGCCAATTACACTTCCAAAACCCTAAAGCTGTGAATATAAAAAGGAAGCGAATCAGGGACGAAAAACCGAGTAAGGAGGCGGAATCGAAAAACTTGCAAACAAACAAAGAACCCTAATCCTAAAATTAAGGCAAAATCAAAGCGAAACCAAATTCTTTTTGAAGAGGCGAAGGGAGAAGATTCGACCCTTACCTGGTTCGTCGCCACCGCCGAAGGTGAGCCCTTTTTGTCCTAGCCATTGGATTCTTGCATCGTTTCAGAGAGATTGAGTGAGATGTGAGCGATTGGAGATGGAATGGTTGCGCCTGAGAAAGAGAGACGCGATTAGGAGAGATTGCGAGAGAGAGTCTCGTCTGAGAGAGGTGTGAGATAGGAGTTTTGGAGAACAAAAGTTTGGGAGGAGGACGATTGAGTTCTGGGAATCCCATCTGCGTTCTCACTTTTTCTTTTATTTTGATTTTTTATTTACTATTTGTTCTTTCCAAAACAGACTGTTAAATCCTATTTTTAAGTGACCTTTAGTTCCCCTTTGTTGGTCATTAATTTTGGTTTATGGGTACTTAGTAACGTATTTATGGTTATCTTTACCGATTACGTATTCCCAATGTAAACCCAACAGCCATGCGGCTGGGTTTAACTACCAGTAGACCAATAGTCTTCTTTTTTATTTTAGTTTTTATTTTAATCATTTTTTAATTTATTTTAGTTTATATATTTAGGTTAGTCTTAAAATAACAGTTAGTTGTTAAATAGCCCAGTGGAGAGAGGGTAGTGCTGTAATCTCAAGAGGAGTGGGTTCGATACTCGTAAGATAGCATTTTTAGTATTTCTTTTTTTAGCATTTCATTTTTTAGTATTTCACTATCTTTTAGCACTTTGTTTCTTTTAATACTTTTTTATGTCCATGCTTCTTTATTAATTTCATCATACATGCAAAACCATTTTTAAAACTATAAAAATCATACTTTTCTCGATTTAATATCGAGCCCATTTTCAAATCCGTGTAAGTCGATTGCTTTTTAAGCATCGCCATCAACCTCACATAGCTTACTCTTGGGCTTTCTTACAATGAGCCGGTTCTCTTGCACGTACACTCATGCATTATTCGTTTGGTTCCGATTTATTTATTTCATGATTTTTCAATCCCCATTTGACAAATGTACCCCACTCCCCCAATGTGTAATAATCTTGTACTATTCTATTTCTCTATTGTTTGGTTGTTTAGCTAGATACTAACCCAAGAATAAAATCAACAAATTTCACAAATACAAAAAAAATATGACTCGATCCAACGTCGAGTATTTTCTCAATAAACAAATCAACTCATTCCTCCATCCCATTCCATCCCATTTCTTTCAAACTCTCATCAAACGCTTGATCCAACGTCAAGCCATTTTTTATAATCAAAAACTCAAAAAATATTAATTCTTACTTAAACACTTTTTCAAAGGTGGAAATGGAACATGGTGTATACCATGCACTCCTGAGGTTAAGATTCGAGACGTATGCCTCGCCAATCTTAACTCTCGCCATCATCTAAAATCGTCAATGTGGTTTCGTCAAACCTTTTTCTCAATCAAATTCTAAAATACCTAATTCTTATTTAAACACTTTTCTCAATAAAGGTGGAAATGGAACATGATGTATATCATGCACTCCTGAGGTTAAGATTCGAGACGTATGCCTCGCCAATCTCAACTCTCGCCATCGCCTAAAATTGTCAATGCGGTTTCTTCAAACCCTTTCGCAATCAAATTCAAAACACTTAATTTTTATTAAATACTTTTACAAATAAGATGGAAATGGAACATGGTGTATACCATGCACTCCTGAGGCTAGGATTCGAGATGTATATCTCGCTCATCCAAGTTCTCGCCATCACTCAAAATACCTCCAACCGATCAAACTCTTTTCTCGCCGCCGTGCGATTAATCAAAAAACTTTTTTCATAAATGAAAGATATATTGTCGTAAGTGATACAAAACAATGTTTCGGCCACGATTGTTGAGTAGAGATAAATGACGCTTTTCCGAATGTAGATTTATAAATCCGTTCGATGTGTGGTATGCGTTCACTCCTCATCTGTTTTGGGTAAAATAATGTTTTCGTCGATTAATACAGTATAGCTTTCGCTAAAATTGACCAACAAACAAACATTTTTCTACCCAGAACTACGTAAGCCTTGATTTCTCTTTTGAGATACGTAGGAGCAGGATTTGTAAATCTTGTCAGGCCCACTAATAAAAAACTTAGGTTTAGTCCTTCGACAAAACTCTAAAAACATTTTCTTCTCTCTTCTACTCTTTCTTTCCCACCTAATAACTCGAAAAGCCTAATATTTTAAACTAACACTAACGCACACAACTGACCTAATGGTTCCCGTTGAGTACAACGGACGTGAGGGGTGCTAATACCTTCCCCTCACGTAATCGACTCCCGAACCCTGATATTGGTTGCGATGACCATATCTTATCCTTTCTTTTGTCTTGGGTTTTATCGATATTTCCCCTTTCCTTTTTAGGAATAAATAAAGTTCGGTGGCGACTCTGTTCAATCCATCATTGCGAGCGTGCGATCGCGCTTCGCTTTGAAGTCGTATCCCCATATTTTTTCGAGGTGCGACACTCATGATCTTCATGTGTTAGAGGTGAGTTCTTAGTTAGATTTAGCCTGTGAGGGGATAATCTTTGTTGTGTTCATACTTCCCTTGGTGCCATGTTGTTGTATGTTGTTTGTGATCTTTCATGTTGTCATATGAATAGATGTTATGTTGTGATGGATTAATGTGTTGTTCTTTTCTATTTTTGTGAATACGGAATTACAACCATCCAATCGGTTGGTTTAGTAAAATTTTATGAAAAATCTCCCATTCGATATTGATTCATTTGATGAATCAATTGACATGAAATAATTCTTTAATAAATTAAAATATACCACCAATGAGGTTTGAACCCTCTTTGATATGGAACATGCCTTACCACTAGGCTAAGCTCTTATTGTTGAACATTTGTGCATGGAACAAATGTTAACCTAAATTCTTGATTAAGTTAGATTGTTAAAGTATTTGAGTGTTGTAACTCTGTTTTGGACGCGGACGGATGTGTTAGAAAGATAATGTAAAAGACTATTATTATTATACCATGTTATATATATTATGTGCTTTACAAATGCTATGAATTATATTATGATGAAAGTTAAACATTGTTATTGTGTTGAATGTGAAATAACATGTTTTAAAACCTTATGAAGATGAGTGAGGAAATCTAGGAGAATAAATTGATTGATAAAATGATTATGAATAATTTCTAATTTTAATATTTATTTTGTTTAATATTTATCTTAGTAACTTTTTTATATCCATATAATGCAAATATATATATATATATATATATATATATATATATATATATATATATATATATATATATATATATATATATATATATATATATATATATATATATATATATATATATATATATATATATATATAATACATTGTATATATTTTTTATGCCTCTAATTTTTAAAGATATAAAATTAGAGGCATAAAAAATATATACAATAATGTACAAAATTAAATTAATTCTCATAGTAATAAAAAATGTTAACTTTTTTTTTAATATAATATAATAGGCTTTTAATATCTACATTTGTTATTTATAATTTAACAAAATTTATTTTGATTATTAAAAATCTTAAATAATTAATTATAAACATAAATAAAATAATGTACAAAATGATCTCTTTTATTTATTTTTATATTGATTGTTTCCTATGCTATATTTTAAAATACAAAAATTATTTTGATTATTAAAAATAATAAATATAATTAATTATTAACACGAATAAAAGGATGTACAAAATGATCTATTTTATTTATTTTCATATTGATGATTTCCTATGTTAAATTAAAATAATTAATATGAATATTTATAATAATATTAATATGTAAATAATGTTTTATTTTGATAATTTTTTGTCACGGTCCTTTGTGATGCTATTAATATTTGAGATTAAAATATTATAGTGGTATATATAAAATAGTAAATTTCAAATTGTAATCAGCGAAATTTAAAATAGAATTCTGCAAGAAAAGCAAATTTAAATCGATTTATCTTGTACCTGTAGTTTACGAAGAAGGTGATAATATGTTCTTGACAACATCAAATTCATAAAGAAACAAAATCAAATTGTACCAAATCATACACGTCAAGAAAATAGTAATACTCTGCAAGAAAGCAATCTGAGTTAAAAGAACAACAACTTCGTCATTAGACATATTTTCAACAATAAAATTCCAAGGATCAAAGTATTAGAAAGTATTAACATTAATAAACCAGTTATAATCCATTTTAAAGTAGAATTATGTAAGAACACCAATCCAAAATTTATTTGTCGGTACCTGTAGGAAGGAGAAAATTTAATTATGATCGGAGAAATTCAAAATATAATTCTACAAGAACAACTACACGCATACCTAATGATACAATCATAATCCAAAACCGAGAAACCGTAATAAGAGAAATCCAAAATCAACTTTGCAAGAGCAATCATGTTTCCTGAGATATTTGCAATAGGAGTAGTGATTGCTTTGATTACAGTTTTGTTCTACTGGGAAGTACTTGAAACGATTTTCTTTAAGTTGCAAAATTATAAGTTTCTCCATTTATGTGATTTTTGTATGGTATTGGAGAATAATAATACTCTGCAAGAAAACAATCTGAGCTAAAAGAACAACAACTTCGTCATTATACATATTTTTCAACAATAAAATTCCAAGAATCAAAGTATTAGAAAGTGTTAACTGTGATAAAGCAGTTATAATCTATTTCATAATAGAATTCTGCAAGAACAACAATAAAAAATTTATTTGTCGATAACTGTACGAAGGAGAAAATCTAATTGTGATCGGAGAAATTCAAAATAGAATTTTGCAAGAACAAACGCACACATACCTAATGATGCAAACATAATCCAAAATCGAGAAACCATAATAAGAGAAATCCAAAATCAACTTTGCAAGAACTGTTCCCTGAGATATTCACAACAGGTGTAGTGATTGTTTTGATCAGTGTCTTGTTCTACCGGAAAGAACTTGAAACCACTTTCTTTAAGTTGCAAAATTATAAGTTTCTCCATATACGTAATTTTTGTCTGGTATTGGAGAATTTGTGAAGGAAAAAAGGGAGTTTTTGTATGGAAAGAGTAAAAGAATGTCAGATGGGATTTTGGCCGATGGTGGTGTTTTGATTAGTGGTTTAGTAAAGATTGTACACATAAATTAATAAGATGATGTGAATTATTTTTTAAGAAATCAGTATTAGTCTAGGGGTGTTCAAAATCAAACCAACCCAATAGAAAACCGCAAACCAAACCAACCAAACCGAAACCGCAAAAAATCGCATTTGATTCGGATTTGTTTGGGTCATTTTTTAATAAAACCGCACGGTTTGGTTTGGTTTGCGGTTTGTATTTTGCAAACCGAACTAAACCAAACCAAACCGCATTATGTTACAACCCAAACTTCACTTATCCCACATCCAACCCAAACCTCAAACTTAGTATGCCTTAACCTTACAATTACAAACGATTTTCTCTTAATCACACTTAGGGTTTCAATTTCAACCTTCTTAAATCTCTCATAGTAGTATCACACATTCTTCTCATCTTCTTTTCCATGTAGGTCTCGCATATTCTACTCTAATAAATCCTCTATTGTGTTGTTTCTTTTTTATCTTTTATGTTACTATTTTCTCTTCCAATTACGTTTTTATTGCACTTTTCTTCTCAATCTCGCATCTCCCATGTTCTTTTTTTCATCTTCTCTAATCTCTCATCTCATATATTTTTTTTTTATGTTTTATTATAATGTCTTTGATATTATTTTATGCTACTATTTATATTTGTCTTTTATTCCACTTTTGTCTAATCTGATTTTTTGTATATTGAATGAAACGTTTTTGTCTAAATATGATAAATTTTGATGTTATTTAGTAATGTATGAATGACTAAACACAAAGTTATCTCGTTATTTATACGAGTATATATGGCTCAATAAAAATATTATAAAAAACCGAATCAACCGAACCAACCCAGACCGCATTGATTTGGTTTGGTTTGGTTTGGTTTTATTTCTAAAAGTCAACCGAACCAAACTGAACCGCATGCTTTTTTCTCTTACGGTTCGGATAATTTTTATCGCAAAAACCGCCCAAACCGCACCGCGAACACCCCATATTAGATGTCGCAAAATAATTTGATGCATTATATTTAATATATATAAATAAATGTGTTACTCCTCGTACAAGAACATATTAATCTTATTAATTTCTACTATACTTATAAAAAGAGTACTTTCAATTTTGACAATTTCTAACATCTAAAATATAGCTTAAAGTGAATAGACACTTTTAACAAAATTCTAGAATCTTGACAACATGTAGTAGGTGCGGCCTATTACCCCTTTAAGCAACATGTTTTTTAACCATGATTTATTCTTGTGTTGACTAAAGTAAAAAATACTGTAGTGTCCTGACTTATTCCTTAACTTAAATCATGCAACTAGATGGTTTATACTGAGTTATAAACATTATAAAGATGCCAAATTGAACTAATATTTTGGGACTTTTAAAAAACTATATTATTTTTTAAAATAATTATCTAATCAACTGCACTGTTATTTTTGTTACATAATTAAGTCATAAAAGTAATTCACTAATTGAGTTGTTGAGAATAAAACATCTAGTTTCAATTCTAAAGCCTCTTCCTCCAACCAATATTCAAATAAATATTATATTTCGATCCTTCCAACTTCAACTCCTAAATAAGAAAAAAAAGGTAATTGCCAATTTTCTATTATGTTTCAGCACACGTAATTACAAAAATATCACTCAATTTCACTTATGCTTATATCACTCTTCACTAATTAATTCAAATTTTCTTTAATTCTTTTTTCAACTAATATAATTTAATTACTATTAATAATTAAATTAAGTCCTTACAACTAATTTATTCATCAACAAATTACTATCTAATGAAATATTTTGATAGTTTTTCTTTTTGCTTTCATCATCGCGGTTGAATTTTAACACGAAGGAAAATTCACTCTATCGTCCACTTACGAATCAAAAATAGAGATATTTTTTCCACTCCTTAGAGTGAGAGTGTTTAAACTGAAAACTCAAATTTATTCTTCTATATTTGAAAAATGTATCTCCAAACATATTTAAAATATTCACAACTCAAAAATTTATAAGTGGATTTAAATTGAATTCGGATATACACAAAAATGCATTTCAATAAAGATAAAATAGGAACAGATAATAATAATAATAATGCTAGATCGCCTCTTACTGTTATAGATGAGTATGCATTATTAATTTTATCTTTTACTCAACATAAGCAAAAAAATCATTTCTAATGCCTATTTATTGAAAATTTAGGCATTAGAAATCGCATTCTATAATTTGACAATTTATTTACAGGTGTTACTTCAATTCTGAAAGTCTTGCTCTGTTAGTATTGTGCCTCCTCTTAATACAGTTTCATGAAAATGCATATCTAAATTAAATTTAAATAAAATAGAATTGATAAAATAAAACTGATTAAGTCCAAAGATAAATCTTCAAATTTTAAGTACAATTATAACTTTTCATTGATGGAGAAGAACACCCATAAAATTGGGAAAAGTAATTCCCCCAAAAGTAAGTTGAGACGTGGAACACCTCAAACCCACGTTCAAATTGATTCACGTATCTGAATGTGCAGTACATCTTTAGTTTGGTTGG
Source organism: Lathyrus oleraceus (assembly GCF_024323335.1). Classification (NCBI taxonomy): domain Eukaryota; kingdom Viridiplantae; phylum Streptophyta; class Magnoliopsida; order Fabales; family Fabaceae; genus Lathyrus; species Lathyrus oleraceus. Next base: position 263,848,304 of record NC_066580.1, read on the forward strand.
AGTTAAAGACATGAAAACTCCAAACTAGATTAAGATCATTGAGTGCTAGGCATAGACATTTCAATGTCTTGGAGTTTCCTTAAATGGTTTAGGATAGAGACAACCATTCTTTGCTAGCTTTAGAATCACCTTTTTTACAAGATTCTTCAACACTGTCGTGCGTAGTTTTCTATGATTTGTAAAATGTTTCATTTACATGTGCCACAAAGCCTCAATCAACTACGTGTCCGCAAGACCCTAACTTGTAAAGGGGACTCATATGGCCACACCACACTTCTTTTATCATCATATATGAAAGGTGTAACATGAGACACATTCCATTATGAAGAAAAAAAAGAGTATGATGCATACAAAAAAAAATGAAATATGAAAGAAGGTAATTCATATTTGACGGTGAAAAAATATGGATGTATCTCATCAAATCATATTTTAATTTTTTAAATATTAATATGAAATTGTTGAATGATACAATTTTATTAGATGGTCATGTAAAGTTATGTTGCACTGACATTGTATATTTGGAGTTTGTTTGTTTTAGCTTTAAAAAAAATCTTTATATTTTTAAAAATGAATTTTATAAAACTTTTTTTGTTTTTTCTAAATTAAAAAATTATATTTGACATTATAATGTAAGCATATATTATTGATCCTGAGAATCTATTTGAAATAGATTTAAAATTAAGTATTTTTTAAAATTTTAAATAAAAAAAAATCTATTATAAATTATATAAAATAACATTTTAAAAATAACTATTTAAATAAAAAATTTATTTAAAATATTTATAAAAACTTTCTTTATTATTTTTTTACACATAATTACACTATAAAAATTATTTATAAAATAATCTAAAACAAACGGACCCTAGTCTCTTCGTACGTGTTCATAAAAATTCATGTCCAATACAAGTGTATAATTTACCGCACCAAACAAAATCATCACAATGAAAAGTGGTATTTGCAAGACCATCAACATAAACACAATACAAAATTCCGCTTGATTTTGTTAAACCCAATAGCAAGTTTTGATAGAACATTTTTATACCAAAGTCTGTAAATGTAAAACCAAATATATAAAACAATGTTAATATTTATTGATAAAATTAAATCATTAAGTGGAGAGCTAAAATTTTAGTTCTTGATGGACACAAAAGTAGGCATAAAAGTGGGGTTCAAGGGCCTCTCAAGAATAACTCACAACCAATTTTAAATGTTCAAAGTAAATGAGCAATAAAAAATGACGATGGATGTCATCAAAAGTATTGTTGCAATAGTTACAACAATATGACAGCGATACTATGGATGTCATCAAAAGTATTGTTGCAATAGTTATAACAATATGACAGCGATTATGCGTGAACATTTTTAATGAGTTGAGAGAATATGAAATAAAGATTGATATTGTTGAATGATTATTGTGTTAATTGAATAACGAAGTATTTATTTATATACATTTAAGTGACTTGACTACTAAGTAACAAATATAAAAATCATAAACCCTAATTAATTTTGGGCTTGAGCCTCACACAACTTAGATCATATTATATCTCAACATACTCCCATATAATCCAAGTTGTCGAACAAACACTAATTATAGTCGATCTGAGTTATTCCTAATTTCTTTCTCAAATTCAAAAATGTGTCGATCTCCAATTCTTTGGTGAAGATGTCGGCCAATTGTGCTTCACTTGAGCAGTGCCTTACTTCAAGCCCACCTCGATTTAACTTCTCCCTTAAGAAGTGAAATCTAGCTTCGACGTGCTGACTCATTCCATGCAAAACTAGATTCCCCGCAAGATTTATGGCTGATTTGTTGTCGACCTGCAGCACCATGGGTTTCTTTACTCCGACTTCCATTTCTTCAAGCACATATCTGATCCAAATTGTTTGACAAGTAGCATAGAATCCTACTATATATTCACCCTCACACGATGACAATGCCACCATAAGTTACTTTCTCGAGCACCATGAGATTAGGGCGCCAAATATTTGAAAGAAATAACCTTGTGCTTCTTCGATCTTACTTATCCCAACACCAATCAGCATCTGAATAGAAAGTAACCATGGCTTTTTTTCTTTCAGAGTCTTGACGAAATAGAATTCCATAGTTGATCAATTCTTTTAAGTATCTCGAGATTCTTCTTGTAATCTTCATGTTCGACACTCTTGGTTCACTCATGTATCTGCTTACTAATCCGATTGAGAAACCTATATCAGATCGACTGTTGCACATATATCTCATAGATCTGCCAATTTGTTTGAACAAAGTTGCATCGACTTTGTCTTCCTCTCCATGCTTCTCCAATTTCAAATTTGGTTCGATAGGCGAAGATGCAGGAGTTGAATCATCCAGCATGAATATCTTGAGTATCTATTCGACATACTTTCTTTGATGTAGCAACATACCTTGCTTTGACATTTGAAATTCCATGCCTAGGAAATAAGACAAGTTTCCCATATCTGACATTTCAAATTCCCTCATCATCAACTTCTTGAACTTCGACAAGTTCTCCAAGTTATTTTCAGTTACCAGCAAGTCATCGATATATAAGCAGATGATTGTTATATATTGTACCACAACATGAACATAGACACCATATTCGGATTTGCATTTGACGAATCCTAATTCGACTAAGTATGAGTCGTTCTTCTTGTTCCATGCCCTAGGTTTCTGGTTGAGACCATAGAGCGCTTTGTGCAACTTGTATGCTTTCCTTGTTTCCTAAGGAATCACAAACCCAAGAGATTGTGTGACATGCACCTCTTCATCTAAAGGTCCATTCAAAAATGTTGATTTCACATCTAAGTGAAATGTCGACCAACCTTGCTTACATGTGTCACACCCTAAAATTTGTCCTCCCCTTTTCATATTTTAACTCAACCTTTGACTTAAGATTCATCTTTACACATTCATGTTTCATTCATATGCATCATTCATATGCATCATTCATTCATGATTAACACTTGCTAACAAGCATCATAGGTTCAAGGTTTGTGGCTAGTAAAAACTAGGGTTTTGCTTGGAGTTTGTGGTATTGCACATCATATGGAGTGAAATCCTAATTTCCTGATCCTTTGGGGACCTTGATTTATGAAGCCTATACCATGATATTCATTTGTGTATCCAAACCCTAATTCTTGGCTTTTCTCCTATGGGATCTTCTGTTTGACCTCGTGGGTATTTGACTTGACTTCTAGACCCTAATTGTGGGCCCATGGTTTGAGATGTATTTGAGGAGATTTGTGCTTTGTTTGAAACCCTAATCAGGGATAATTGATGCTTGAGTGCCATGATTGGTTGACTTTTGGATTGGTGATTAATCAAAACCCTAGCTGCTAGATGCTTGGAGCCTGGATCTTGGAGTTCAGTCCATAATAAACCCTAGTTCTTGGTTTTGTGGTTGGTGAATACCCTATCTTGGCTCATGGCATTGATGATTTTCTACTCACTTTGTTTGAGACTTTAGTTATTGTTTAACTTGAACTTTTACTTGGCTAAACCCTAGTCCGTGGTGCCTTGTGATTGGTCTAAAGACATGTTTACATTCATATTCCACTGCATATTATCATTGGTCTCACTTTATCTAAGTCACTTCATCCATTGATTCCCTTGATCTTCATTGATCCAAGTTTCATTAATTCATTTTGGTCAAGTCATGCCATGATTATTAGAGTTCATTATCAATCATTGATCTAAGTCATATGTTCCCATCTGGTGGTATTGAACTGGGAAGTTAGGCAAGTTGAATTTTATTGGTTCATGGTTCCATTTGAACATGCATTTTTAATCAGAGAAGTCTATTTCATCGTCTTTTTACATAAGTTGACTTTTGGTCAACTGTTGACTTTTTGGTCAACTGTTGACTTTTTGGTCAACCAGTTGACCAAAGTTAACTTATCATGCCATCATCCTTCAGTCCCTATATTCTTGTTCAAAAGACAATTCCATATAATCCATAACCATTTCAAACCATATTTCATTTTCAAACCATAGTTCATGTTCATGTCCATTTCCATTTATCATTTTTATCCAAGAAACCATGATCCATGATTCATTACCATGCCCATTTCCAAGTCAATTCCATTTAATCCATGATCTTTTCCATACCATGATGTTTCTGTTTTTTTTCAATTCAAATCTTGTTCATGTTTATATCTTAAACCCTTTTTAAACCATGTTCATACAAACCATAATCACATGTTTATTTTAAGTCATTTTTAAACCTTGTTCATTCCATTCATCCTAACCTAAACCATATTCCAAGTCACTTAAACCATAACCTAAACCAATTCCAATATGTCATAATGAACCGTTCAATTTCCAAATACATATTACATTCAACCAAAATTTCAATTTCCATTCCCAAATATATAAGCCATGCATGTTCAATTCCTAAATACATTTCCAACCACAATCCAATTCACATTTTCAATTCAAACATTTTATTCAACCATCCAATTACAACATTTCATAATCTATTCAACCATGGATTACAATTACACCATTCAATTTCCATTCAAACAAATATTACAATATTTCACTCCACCATACATTAACCAATTCACATTTCCATTTAAACAATATAATACTTCAATCCAAAAATTTCATTTCAACCATGTACAAATACATCCAAATTCAAACCATAAACCATTTACAAAAATTACTACCATATCAATACACCATTTAAGTTTCATCACAAATTCATTCCATTTGGAGCAAAATTCCAAGCAATTTCATGCGCCTCCTATAATTCGTAAGCATAACACCTCAATCTAATGCACATTTCAAGCGCAACCTTTGATTCACCCTCTAGGATCCACCTGCAAAATGCATAGAAGAATGAAGATTCTGATTCACAAGCAGTAATTCGAATGCAATAAGTAACTTCAACCTGTATAATTTCACAACAGAACCAGTTCCCTTTAAACCTGCATAATCTAACTAATATAACCAATTCCATTTAACGGCACTCGTTTAAGACTAACAGTTCACAAAAACATAACATTTCATTTCACTTCTAACACTAAATTCACCCTAATAACAACTTCATTGCACAACTAATCATTTCATTTCAATTTGAATTTCCAACTAACTATTTTCATTTGTAACTAATAGGTTAATTAACAGTGAATTTCGATTTAATTTCGTTAAAATTTGAAAATAGAATGGGAACTCTATAAAACAACTCTTTTCACGCTTTAGAGAGTTCAATCCACATTTTCATATTAGAGAGAGAATACAATTTTTTTCCTAACAGAAATCCACATCCACAACATAAATTAACATACACATATAGTGAGAATACGTAGGCACAATGATTTAGATTCTCCGTGAGATACCCTAATTATTAATTCTCTCTCATTCATCAATCAATAATATCCTTTTGAAATCGAATACATTTTTCTTTGGATTCCATTCATATCCTTTTAGGAAGATTTAATTGAAGTCCATCTTGTGAACCAAGAGATGGTTGCCTTGATTCCAAACACCTAATTCCTTTGTTTTTGACCATTCCAATACAGTGGTATGATGCCTCCCCCCCCCACATATATTGGTCTATATCGCCTTTACTCTTTGTTCAGAGTTTATTTCCTTCATGAATTCAATATACCTTTCTCTTTTGGTTTCAAATTGTTTGTTCCCTATAGTGATATATTGTTTCCTTTGACCAAATACCTTATCCATTTGGATTCCATGTATATCCTTTTAGAATGATTTAATCAGAGTCCACCTTATGAACCAAACGATGTTTTCCTTGATGTCAAACACCTAAATCCTTTATTTTTGGCCATTCTAATACAGTGGTATGATGCCTCAGACCCCCAACATATTGGTCTATGCCGCCTTTACTCTTTGGTTCAGAGTTTATTTGCTTCATGGATTCAATATACCTTTCTCTTTTAGTTCCAAATTGTTTGTTCCCTACAATGATATACTATTTTCTTGGACCAAATATCATTTTCCTTTGGGTCTCATACCTATCCTTTTAGGGAAATTCTAGTGCCTACCTTATGAACCAAGAGATATTTTCCTTTATGCCAAACACTTAATTCCTTTGTTTTTGGTCATTCCAATACAGTGCTATGATGCCTCGGCCCCCCCACGTATTGGTCTTTTCCACCTTTACTCTTTGGTTCAAAGTTCATTTACCTTTATGGGTTCCCGTGCTATCATTTTCTGTTGGTGTAAGTTATACTCTTCATCACTTCCAATCTCTCTTTTCTTTGTTTTCGTAGTTCCACGAACTACGGAGCTCTGACTTTCTCATTGCACGATGAGAATACATAGACACGAGGATGTGAATCCTTGGCGAGAACAATCTTAATTATTCTTTCTTCTGTCTTAGAGCATCATTCATATCTTTCATGATCCATCGCCTATCTTCAATCATAGCTATTCACCTCAGTGACATACTGCCTTTCTTTGGAACCAAACACCATACTTCTTGGGATTTCAATATATACCATTTTAGGAAAATTGTCTACCTTTGTACCACGAGATATTTTCCTTGATGCCAAACACTTAATTCCTATTGTTTTCTGCCGACCATATATAGTGGTATGATGCCTTAGGCCCCTCACATATTAGTTCATGCCACCTTTACTCTGTGGTTTAAATACCCTCTATCTTATGGATTCCAATACACCCTTACCCTTGGTTCCAAATTATACCCTTTCAGTCACTTTTACCAAATCCTTCATTTCTTTGACTTTGGTTATTTCTTTATTATTCCATTCACCTCCATGTACCATTAATAACCACATTCCTTCAATACATACTACCTTCATTCACTTCATATGATATACTCTCTCTTTGAGCCAAATACACTTTTTCTTTGAGCTACATCTAGTGTCTGCCTTTGAAACGAGAGATGTTTGCCTTGATGCCAACCACTTAATTCCTTTGATTTTGGGCAGACCATATATAGTGTTTACATGCCTTAGGTTCCCAAAATATTGGTTCATGCTAGTTTTCCTCTTGGGTTCAGATTTCATCCTCTTTGGAGTCAAACCATATTATCCGTTGGTTTAAACCATACCTTTATCACACTTATTTTCACCTCCCATCATTAGTTCTATGAACTACAAAGCTCTGAATTCCTTATTGCACTATAAGGATACGTAGGCATGAGGCCCCCAATCCTCATCGAGCACTTTATCTATTTCTTTTTTTCTCCCTTTCTTCTTTTGCGAGTAATCTTTAGATAACACCTATTCGAGAATAGAACAATCAAAACGGTTCCCATTGAGTACAACGGATGTTAGGGGTGCTATTACTTTCCCCTTACATAACCGACTTCCTTACCCATTATCTCTTTCCCCTGGTTTTTATCTATGTTTTCCCTTTCCTTCGGGAATAAATAAAGTTCGATGGCGACTTTGTTGTATGTTAAAACGTGCGATGTGTTTGGGTATATTTCCGCTAGCTTCAATATGTCGAGGCAACTACTAGTTTAACAATCTCCAATCTTGCTACTGGTGCGTATACTTCAGAGTAGTCGACTCCTTCTCTCTAAAGAAAACCTCGAGCTATTAATCTATTCTTATGTCTTGTTATCGACCTATCAGCATTGTGCTTCAACTTGAACACCTAATTCACTTCAACAACTTTTGTATGTGCTGGAAATTTGACTAACTGCCATGTATTGTATTGTTCGATTGCTTTTAACTCTTCGACCATAGCTGACTTCAAATGTTTACCATTTAAGGCTTCGTTATAGTTGATTGGTTCAATACTTGTAAGTAAAGCAAAATGAACTAATTCTCCATCTGGATTGACTTCATCATCGCAAGTTACTTCGTAGTCTTTAAGTCTTGTCGGACGAACTCTATTTCTTTGAGGTCTTTGACCATTACTAACTAATCCATCTTCGATTTCGGTTGTGTCGGGCATGTCAGCAGCTGTTTCGACTTCGACTAGAATATCGATAATATCTTCAACTTCGACATCGTTACTTGCTTTATCGAAATCATAACTCATAAATGGCTTGTCAATTACATCACTAGAATTCCAATCCCAGGAAGAATTTTCATCAATCATAATATCTCGACTCTGTCGCGATGCGGAAAATACCTAAGCGTAAGGAACACTTGAAATATGAATAAAACAGAGTCGCCACCAAACTTTATTTATTCTCAAAGAGAGAAACGGAAAATATCGATAAAACCCATAACAAATAAAAGAAATGGTCATCTCAACCAAATCGGGTTCGAGAGTTGGTTGCGCAAGGGGAAGGTATTAGCACCCCTCACATCTGATGTACTCAATAGGACCCATTTAGTTAGTTTGATGTAAGAGTGTTAGCGTAATATTGTTTGCGATCTCCTACTTATCAAGTGAGAAAAGAGAAAAGAAAAATATTTTTTATTAAAGGGGTTGAAGCTAGTGGAAATATACTCGAACGTATCGCACGCTCGAACATACAACAGAGTTGCCACCGAACTTTACTTATTCCCTAAGGAAAGGGAGAACATCGATAAAACCCGGGGGAAAGAGATATGCTGGGTAAGGAAGTTAGTTATGCAAGGGGAATGTATTAGCACCCCTAACATCCATGGCACTCCATGAGAACCGTTTTGATTGCTCTTGCTCGAACATGTGTTATATCTAAAGATTACTCGCAAAGAATGGGAAAAGGAAAGAAAATAGATAAAATGCTCGATGAGGATTAAGGCCCTCATGCCTACGTATCCTTATAATGTAATGAGGAATTCAGTGCTCCGTAGTTCATAGAACTAGTGGTGGGAGATGAAAAGAATTGTGATCAAAGTATGGTCTAAACCATAGAATAATATGATTTGAACTCCAACAAAAGGGTGAAATGTGAACCCAAGAGTAAAACCGGTATGAACCAACAAGTGAGGGGCTACAACACTGTATTGGAACAACCAAAAAAGAATGAATTAAGTGTTTGGTTTCATAGCACAAACAACTCTTAATTCACAAAGAGGTACAAGATTGAGCACAAAGGTATACTGTATTTGGCTCAAAGATAACTAATATATCACATAGAGTGAATGAAGGTAGAATGTGGATGCATCACGGAAATGAATGGAATAAAGTGACCAAAGTCACATAATAGAGTATTTGGTAACAAGTGACTGTAAAGGTATAGTTTGAAACCAAAAGTCAAGGTATATTGGAATCCATATGAGAAATGGGATTCGTACCATAGAGGGAAACATGCATCTTGGCCAAAAAGAAGGAATTAAATGTTTGGGGACAATCCAAACAACTCTTGGTACGAATACAGACTTTTCATTAGGCGTCCTAAAAGGATATATATGGGTATACAAAGAAAGTGTATATGATTTCAAAGAAATATTATGTCACTAGAGCGAACGGCTTATGATTAAAGGTAGGTAGTGGATTATGAAAGATATGAATGGTACCCTAGGGCTGAAGAAGGAATAAATAGGAGTATGCTCGCCAAGGATTTGCATCCTCGTGCCTACGTATTCTTATTATGCAATGAGAAAATCAGAGCAATCGTAGTTCGGAACTACGAAAACAAAGAAAGGGGTTAAGGGTGATGAAAAGTATAATTTGTACCAACATAATGGTAATGTGGGAACCCACAAAGTTAAACTGACTTTGAACCCAAGGGTAAAGGAATATTGGTAGAAAAAGAAGGGATAAAATGTTTGGTTTGACAACACAAACAACCTTCAATTCACAAAGTTTTGGCCCAAAAGGGGGTAATGAATATTTGGTTTGACAACACAAACATCTGGTTCACAAGGTGGACTATGATTAGGTCGTCCTATATGGGATCCCACAAGGAAGTATTGTTGGGTACAACAAACAATATATCACTGGCTGGGGAACAAATAGTTCAAGATCAACGAAGAATAATATCTTGGATCCATGAAAGAATAAACGCTGAACCGAAGAGTAAACACATATTTTGGTCAAAAAGAAGGAATATGGTGTTTGGTTTGACAACACAAACAACTTTCAATTCACAAAGTTTTGGTCAAAAAGGTAATAATAAAATGTTGGTTTGATAGCACAAACACTCTTAGTTCACAAGGCGGTCTATTCATTAGGCGTCCTATAAGGATAAACATGGAAACCAAGGAAAAGTGATATTAGATCTCAAAAAGATGGCGTTGATTGATGAATGATTGATTTAATAAACATGGTAGAAATAAATAAGTTAGCTCGCCAAGAATTTGAATTCTCCTGCCTACGTATCCTTATAATGCAATAAGGAATTAAAGCTTTCGTAGTTCATCCTACTAGGGCTGAAAGCAAGATGGTCGAGGAGGCAAAAGGAGATGATTGATTGATTGAAAGAGTGGAATAGACTTGATAGTTGTTGGATAAGAATCACATTAAAGTCTATGAGTAAAGGTGGATACGATAAGCAACAAGCCAAACGTCTCGCACCCAAATATATCCATAATGAGTGTAGGAAAGCTCCAGTCTCATTCCTTTTTTACCACTTAAGGCTCGTGGCATATGATCCTCATCCTAACTTTCAAGTTGCTGGAGAATCTTTGTTGTTATTTCTTGCAATGATGAAGAGAGAAAGACTTGACAATTGATTGATGAGAATCACACTAAAGTCTATGAATAAGGGCGAACGCTTTGAGTAGCTAGGGCCTACGCCCCGTACGCAAAGTCGCTCTAGACAAGGATAGGAGAAACTTTGTCTCATCATTCCTTATTACTTAAGGCTCACGGTGTATGATACTTCTTATTACTGACAAGTTGTTGGAGGAGAATCTTCATTGTTGATCCTTGTATTGATGTTGATTTTGTATGAAGAAGACTTGGTAGTTTATTCGATTCGTATTGTACTAAAGTCTATGAATAAGGGAGAACGCTTTGAATAGTTGGGGCCTACGCCCCGTACGCAAAGTCGCTCTAGACAAGGATAGGAGAAACTTCGTCTCATCATTCCTTATTACTTAAGGCTCATTTCGTACAATTTGAATCGTATTTACCAAGTGTTGACCTTTGATTTATCTTGTATAATTCGCTGCTTGATGTGACTGAGGATGCCTTGTCTGAAGATTCTGACTTGAGGCTTCGAACTCCACATATTAGAAGAAAAATTCTTATTAAGTGACCAAGGGTCTCTTGGTCACTCAATTTAGACTGTGGGATTATACAATATCAAAGGATTTAATTGATCAAAATTGCTTTTGATCAATTTAAATCAGAGGGTTAAGATTTAATCTGAAAACTTGGTTAGAACCTAATCTAATGGTTAGAATTAATCAAGCTAATCTAAGGGGTCATGTTATGGTTAATCATGATTTGATTAAAATTTACATCAAAAATTCCTAAGTGACATACATTTTTATGAGTTAAACGAAAAATTAACCCTTAAGGGCAAAATGGTCATTATACATGGATATGGATTAATGTGGATTAATATGGAATAATTCTAATAACAAATTCCATTAAAATCTAACTAAAACCTAACCATAAATTCAATTAACAAATTAAATTCTAATTAAAATCCTAATTAACAAGCATTTCCACAAATCGATTTCATGTGAAAGAACTGTAAAACAATTGTCATGTTAAAAAAACAATTAAAGAATTGATAAAAATCAAAGAAAGAATTAAAACAAAAGGAAAATAGGACCCAGGGGTGTATGGGCCTGTTTGAGGTGCGAAATAGACTGGGCTCCGAATGTGAAGCCCAAGGTGCTTCAGCAAGGTGATTGGGGGATGCAAGCATTTTGTGAGGGTTGTGACTCTGAAAAGCTTGGGCCTCAAGCTCAAGCTCCAAGCAATCATGCGACCCGAGCCCAAGCTTCGTAAGTACGCATTTGAAATTCAGATCCCGCGGTGCACAGTGATACGGACATTTCAGCATTGTCTTCACGTTCCTCACCCTCATGTGAACATCCACCGAAAATCGCTTCGTCACCTGAATCCATCTGCTTCACCTTCAATCTCGTACTTCTTTCACTCTCATCTCCAAAGTTCATGCCAGAAACCGTAAGACAAATGCATCCGGATTTACGAAGCGGCATCGAAAAATCGAACCCAAACCGAAATCGCTATCTCCGAAGTAAATATTATCTTGTATGCGGAATCGTGGAGACAACACAGATTGCGTTCGGAATTCAACCGAATCGCAATCGAAATAACCAAATCACAGCAAGGATATGGAAGAAAAACTCACCAACCTTTGAGCTCCGTCACGGTGGCGCGAACAGGTAATCTTTCTTTCTCTCCCTTGCTCAGCTTGTCCTCGACCCCTCCCCTCTTCTTCCTTTCTTCTATCTGGATTTTGTTGAGTGTGGATCATTGTGAATTCGTTTTCTGTTTTGATTTCGAGGTGAGCTCGGATCCTTTGTTATGAATTTAATGATTGTTCTGAGTTGAAGATTGGTCGTGGTGGATTTTGGTTGCAGAAGAGTGTCTTTGATACAAATGGAGATTGTGGAAGGCTGAGAGAAATCGCAACTTTCAGAGAGAGATTTTTCTGCAGAAAACCAGAGAGTCCCCTGATGAATGATGATTGAGTTCTTATTTATGGATGGATGTGAGCATTGGGATTGTGAATTCGGTTAGAGAAATTCAGTTAGGGATTGGAACTCGATGTCATTCTATTATGCCTCGTTCTGTTATCATTTTTGCAGATTCAGTTATGCAGTTTAAATTCTGTTATGGTTGTTGAAAACAGTTGGTAGGTTAGTTGTTAATTGATTGAATAGTAGTTAGCAATTCTGTTTTGGTTAGGAGATGAGGGATTATCAATTTTTTTAGTTTTTGGATTAGGAAAATCTATTATAACAGTTGTCTTTCTCTGTTAGAAAATGTATGGTTTTTTCCCTGCTAAACTAGCTGCAGGTTGGATACTTTTAGCTGCAAGAGTGAACTAGTTTGTTCTTTGGTTGTTGGCAGGAACGTATATTGGTATAGGCCTGAGTTATGCGAACTGGTATTATTATGGCATGCTATGTGGTGATGCAATTAATTTGTACTGCTATCATGTTAATTTTGTGTTAAGCTGTTATAATAAGTATATTAATAGGTTGTGATTGGTCAGTTAGCATTGGTTAGTGAATGTTGAATAAATATGCTATTAAACATTGCCTTGAATGTTAGTTTGCTATAGCCTAAATTGAATTGATATGAACATTGTATTTGATGTGGATGGCCACTTGAATTGAATGCTTGGTTGTTAGAAAATGTATGAATTGAATGGGTTTGTAACTATGAGTTATGTTGAAACTTCATGCAATGTTAGAATTGTGCTATGCTTATGCTTGTAATATGGGTGTATAATGCTATTTCATTGGCTTTGTAGGTAGCTCTATGGAAGAGAAAAACTTGGTCTTTGAAAGGAAATGGCATGAAGTAAGGAAAGGATGAAGATGTGAATGTTTTGGAAATTAGTTTAACATGTTAGGACTTGCTTGAATTAAGTCTCCATAGTTGAATTTTTGTGACTCTTGATATGGATTGGCATTGGTTTTGGACTTGTGAATCATAGGCTAATGAAGTGTAGATGGTATAGATTGAAAACATGTAACTTTTGTAATCAAAATAAAATTGTGCCTATATTTGTGTATGAATGTTAATGGTTGAATAGAAATTTAGAACTTGGATAATGGTTTGTAGATAATAAATGGAAATTGTATGGAAATATGTATGTATGGTTTATGTAAGTTTGGAATGTGTAATGGTTGGTTTTTTATGTAATTGGATGGAATTGGTTTAATGAAATAGAAATGGTTGTAATGTTTTTAGAGATTTGAATGAATGCTTGCAATATGAAAATTGAATGGTACATGTTTGGAATTAAAATGTATGAAAATGAAATATATTTGGTTTTGGTTTGACCATTGTAATTGAAAATGGTTTTGGTTGTAATGAGAATGAATAAGGCTTATGCATTGATTTACAATGGCTTATGTAATGTACATTGGCTTTTGAAATGGTCATGGTTCATATTGATTTATGTATGGCAATGTAAGAAATAACGAATCCATGACTTAGTGATCAAGATTCAAAGTAATGAATGGTTAGGTTTAAAATGATTTAAGAAAGAATATGAAAATGAATAGAATGGTTTTTTAGCTAGGTGGTTGACTTTGGTCAATTGGTTGACCAAAAAGTCAACATGTGACCAAAAGTCAACTTATGCCACAATATGTAATTTCTTTGTAATTTTTCAATGAAACATGTATGGGTAATATAAAAGATCCTTATGAATGAAATATACTCTTTTAGGCAAAAATATTCTTATACATGAAACAACTTTAAATTCAAATCAAGACCATCCTAAAACCAACTGCCTAAGATAAAATCTAAAACAAATTTGAACGAGTGAATTACATGGATGCTAGTAGACCAATGTAATGCCTTGACCAACTGTACAATAAAATTGAATCAATGGGACTACAAATGAATGAATCTTGATACACCATGGAAATAATGAATGAGATAAAGATGGAATGAAACTTGGGTCAAAAGGACCATGAGACCATGAAATCAATGAAACATGAATGCAAACATGCCTTGAACTAATCATACAACACCTTGAATTAGAGTTTAGCTAGGTCAAAATCATAATGCCAAGCCATAAACAAGAACCTCAATCCAAGTGAAAGGCCAACTCAAGTAGCGCAACAATGCCATGAACCAGAGCTAGGATTTCCGCTACCTCAACCCAAACCACATGATTCACAAGCCTCCCAAATCAAGAACTAGGGTTAGGTGTGAAACGGACACCAATATACCATCTTAAAGACCTCAAGCTCCTAACAACTAGGGTTTTGGTGAATCCCCAATCCAAAGGTTAACCACCATGGCACTTATGTACCAACTATCAATGATTATGGTTTCAACCACAACATAGAGCTCCACCAGCTACACCTTAGATCATAAGCCCACCATTAGGGCTCAGAGGTCAAGTTAATGCGCAGAAGGTCAAACACAAGATCCCATAGGAGCGAAGTCAGGAGTTAGGGTTGGGATGTACAAATGGTTGTCATGATGTAGACCATAGGAGTTAAGGTTACAAAGGATCAAGCCATTAGGGTTTCAACCTATCTGATGAGGAAAACCATAATCTTCAAGCCCAATACTGATTTCCACTAACCACAACCTTGAATCTATGACGCTTATTAGCAAATGTTAATTATGAATGAATGATGCACATGAATGAAATATGAGTGAGTGTCAAGTCATGGGTTAGATGAAAAGCAAACAGGGAGGGCAAATTTTGGGGTACAACAACTGCCCCTATTTAATCTTCTTGAATCTGAATACAAAAATTGCGGAAACTTTTCAGGTATTCAAGGTAGAAGAGGATTAAATACTAACATATCCAAAAAAATTCCCGTTGAGAATGTAGGTAATGTGATGGGAATTTTGTGGTTTTCCAAGCGAATGCTGGGCTTTGGGTTAGTCGACAAAACTGGATTTTTGGCTTTTCTTGTTTGCACAATTTCGTGTTATGCTTTATGAATGCTATGCATGAGTGAAACGACGTGATTTATGCATGCAAATGATTTATGCAATGGTTAAGCCAGATGCTCATATAAAGGGCGGTGGGAATTTTAGGCTAGGATAAGGTCAAGCAGACATGATTCTCTGACACCTACCTCAAGCTAAAAAAGTTGTTGCCATACCTCGGATTATGTCTGAAACATGGAGAGAGCTTGTACCTGCGTAGCCTGCCTCTGCCCCAATGCACTGGGTTTAACACCCTTATAAACCCCACATATAATTAACAAAATTAATTAAACAATCACCAACACAAGGGAGTCACACTTAATAAAAGGTAAGCTATCCTGCCCCGTAACACGGGTTACAACTAACAAATTAACCTGTCATCGCATGCTCACCTTCATTTAGGTATCATCACGGTGGAATTCAACATCAACAATCAAATAAGGTAGAAGAGCATACGACATTTAGTTTTAAACTTCAATTTTGAAAACATCATAAAGAGTCGTAAATAGTTCAACTCAACAACTTAAAATATTCAACATAATATGATTCATCATAAAACATTATAATTTAATCCAAACATTTGACCCCAATCCGATGTTACATGATCAGAGCAGAATTCCACTACATAACGACAACTAATGGAAGTCACTACAAAGCTGCCTTCCACTTACTTCAATAGGGTCTACTCCTGGGTAGCTACACGATGCCCACGTAGAGACAACATTCAAATAGAAGAGGTGAGAAATCACAATCAATTATAAAAGGCATAACATGAAAGATAGATTACATTCGACATAATCATTCACAACAACATATTATAATTCTCACACCCAAATCATCATCAACATCATACACAACAATTTCTCAATTATCATCAACATCATACAAACCAACTTCTCAATTATCATCAACATCACGCACAACCAATACAAATGCAACACTTATGAAATGGACTCAACGCTGACTCGACATGCATGTAGTACCAAATATAAACACTCAGGTTCATTTCACTTCATGATCCCCACCATAGGATCGATTCCCTCTTGGAACCAGAGCACACCAAAATCGCTACCATCACCATAGGTAACACTTCACTAATCCCCCATAATAGGAATTAGCTACTTGCACCCTATCCATCACCATAGGATCGAGGCTCACCAATTAAATAGAACTCAAGTTCCGACAACATGGATGCATGACTCCCAATATGCAACAATAACAATATCATCAACACATACACATCGGTCCACTCTTGACCATGTATGCCAACATCAAAACCACATCATAAACATAATTTAATCATGTTCATATTGTCATCATAAAACACCAACACAACAACATCAACACAATC
The DNA here is from genome assembly GCF_024323335.1 of Lathyrus oleraceus. Classification (NCBI taxonomy): domain Eukaryota; kingdom Viridiplantae; phylum Streptophyta; class Magnoliopsida; order Fabales; family Fabaceae; genus Lathyrus; species Lathyrus oleraceus. The sequence goes on from NC_066580.1 coordinate 263,865,085, forward strand.
ATCTTAATAACATCATTATAGCAACACCGACATAACAACATTATTGTCACACAACAATTATTCATGTTCAATCAATAATTTATCATTGACATATATTCATCATTAATAAATTACTACATCATACCGATTAAAATCATGATAAATCAACAATTGACATCAAAACAACATCATACGGTAGCTAATAGTACCCAACAACCAACAAAACACAGAAAATCGACAATTACAACTTCCACATAAACAAATGCCATATAACAACTAAGACATCTACAACAATAATGCATTACCAATTAATTCAATGTTAAATACATTATATTCATCCTCTTAAGGCATCACCATGAGATAGTACTATGTGTTAGCTTTCTAACGCTTCAAACTGCACGTCAAACGGAGCTACGGAGCTCAAGTTACGTCATTTTCAATTTCCTAAAATTTTCACGTAACAGTGGTAATCGATTACGCTAAATCGGTAACCGATTACGGGCTTCGAAAACAGCCCAGAATCCTATTTTTCAAGTGGTAATCGATTACACTCAGACCGGTAACCGATTACAGGTTCGAAGAACAACCTAAATGCTTATTTTTCTCTATTTGAGGCCTTCCGGACCTCCGATTTTCGAAACCTAACACTTATCCAATGATTAAAACATCAAATTTATGATTTACCATATATTGGCATCAATTAAATCATATAATTCATAATGTTGGTTCTATGAATTGGCATCAATTTTGGTAAAACTTAGTGTTATCACAAGATGTCACGCTTGTAGTCTTGACATGTGATATCAGCTTTCTGTAGGTTGTTTGATATGGTTGTGCATAATTTATTCAAGATGTCAGACCCGATGTTACTGCATAAAGAACATTCAGTCTGAATGTTATGTATTTTATTGTTGCGCTTTTCATGAAAGTCTTTGTGTGCTTATGTGGAGATTGCATGCATTATTCAAGGAGTAATTCTATTTAAAGCCAGAATATTCTGTTTCCCGAAAAGGAATGATTCGTTGCTATTTCTTAGGGAATACGCAATAAATAGAATTAGGGTTTCATGCTTCCCAGGCCCATTTAGAAATATTCTATTTAAAGACTATGTAAACCCTGTTTTAGATATAGAAAACACGAACGGTGAAGTGAGTGAGTATTAGGGTTTTAGTCTTGTGTGCGTTTATGAATTGTGAGCCATTCATCCATCTTGTTGATGTGTGAATTGGACTGAGTTTTTGAGTTGTAACTTGTCCACTCTAAGCTTTGAAGTACGAGTGTATTTGTTTACTTGATTGAAGCTTTTAAGCAAGATCAAGTGTGTGTCCTTGAAGTGTGTCTTCTTTCTTTTTGGTATTTGTTCTAGTACCACTGTTGTGATTGAGGGGGATTGAGTAGGGTCTCATGTCTAAGAGTTCTTAGATAGAAATCATATGGGTAGAGATTAGGTGAAAAGACTGTAACTTGAAGTTGTTTGCTGAGAGTCTTTGAACTAATTTTGTTTAGTGGATTTCCTTCCTGGCTTGGTAGCCCCCAGACGTAAGTGTGTTTGCACCGAACTGGGTTAATAATTGCTTGTGTCGTTTTCCAATTGTTTCCTGGTTTTTATTCTGTTCATATTTTACTTGTTGTTCAGATATTAGTGTCGTGACATTACCTTCGACATCTCATATTTGATACCAGAATTTCAATTGGTATCAGAGCAGGCGTCCTGCTCTGGTTCTGGGTGAGATCTTGGGACGTTACTTTCTGGTACTATGGACAGAGACGGAGGATCTGTACACAAACCACCAATTCTGGATGGATCTACCTATGATTACTGGAAACCTCGGATGGTAGCCTTCTTGAAATCTTTGGACAATAAGACTTGGAAAGCTATTCTAATAGGCTGGGAACATCCTATCATTACTAAGGATGGAAAAGTTACAACTAATAAGAAGCCTGAGGAAGAATGGACCAAGGAGGAGGATGAACTAGCTCTTGGAAACTCCAAAGCATTGAATGCTATACTCAATGGGATTGGTAAGAACATCTTTAGACTAGTGGACAATTGTGAGGTGGCTAAAGATGCTTGGGATATTCTCAAAACCACTCATGAAGGTACCTCTAGAGTGAAGATGTATAGATTGCAACTATGTATCGGGGTTTTCATTACTTTTAGGTTTATTGACTAAACCAAAAGTCAACATACAATTCGAGTCACCACCGCACTTTTATTTGTCCAAAGGAAAGGCTAAAAAGCGAACAAAAGCCAAGTAAGACGTTTTTCAAATAAAAAACTAATAAAAATGTCAGAGATCTAGGTAAGGGGGTTGGTTATGAAATGGGAAGGTTTTACGCACCCAAAACATCCTTAGTATTCTAAGGGAACCCTTTTTGTAAATATGTGTTGTAGGTTGGTATTTGTGAAAAGATTTATGCAAAAAGATTAGAGGGATGAGAAAAGAATAGATTATATTTACAAATTTTGTTGTTTGAATGGATGAACCCATTGCCTACGTACCATCACAAAGGAGGATCAAAACCTCGTAGTTCGGGGTAAAAATCTCAAAGATTGGTGAATTGGTTTTAATCAAAAGCCTTAAGGTCTTTTGTTATCAAAGGGACAAAACTCAACCTAAACCAACAATCCACCATGTGAGGAAGGCTTCAACATGCTAGTGAGGGGTTAACCCTATAATAAGTATGGAAGACTTATAATCCAACACTAAGGATGAGGTGAGATTTACATCAACCACTATGATAACTCAAACCTATGACTAATGTTTTTGAAAAGGTTTTAACAAGTGGCCATTGGAACCACAAAAAAAACTTGAAATGGGTTATATTTACAAGTTAGGTTTATTTACAAAAATGAAGTCAAAGTGGGATTAAAGTTTATTCACAATGAGTATTTATGAAAATGGTTTTGAAAAGTCAAAGGCTTAAGGCCTAGGTTTCTAATTTGAAACAAAGTCAAAGTTTTGGAAATGATTTTTTGGCTTGGTTAGAGTGGGGAGAAGAAGAGAAAGGCTATTCCTAAAGCATCAAAGATAAGAGGGGGACGATAAACCCTTGGAGTTCCTTTTCTTGAAGTCATAGAGACGACTCAAGATGCTCCTTTCCTTTGGACTTAGCATACAAACAAGCAATCAACAAATTGAATTCAAGCTCCTAGGGTCTCCATTTGGCTTGGCTCTTAACTTGGCTACTCATGACAATGGTCCTCTTTTCACAATCTTAAGATGGGATCCCTATCACACAAAAGAAAACATCAAAAAGCTCACAACATAATAAAGGGAATGGACAAAGAATAAGTTTGAGGAGAAGTCCTTTGAGATCAACTTTGAGTTTTAGCATTCTAAAGGCATGAGGCCTAGTTGCTCTTCAACAAATTTCGCATTCTAAAGGCATGAGGCCTAGTTGCTCTTGAACTCCTTTAAGCATAGGTAAATCCTAATTCTAAGTTCTTTCTCCTTTTGCATTTTGGTTCACATCAAAACAAACACAAACAACACAAAATAACAATATATTTATATACAATAATGGGCTCAAATGAGCAAAAGAAAAATGACATAAACATAAAATATGTGCTCAAGTGAGCAAAGATGAAAATCAATATGAATAACGAGAAATAAATAAATGACATTAAAAGTAAATGACAAGAAATTAAAAGCTCAAATTAAAGTTAGTAATTAGTATAGTTATGTTAGCTTGTCATAAGACAATGTAGCGCTATGTTAAGCAATCGTAAGTGGACTAATGTAGTAGTCACACCTATCTGAGGCCGGTCAATAAAAATATAGGCAAACAACACAAGTTAGAGATCATGACTAGTAAGCCAAGCTCCATAAACTTGCCATGCCAAACAAAAGGGGAAGGGCCTTGTATTGACTTTTGGTTATTTGCTTGACCAAGAAGAAACCTATCTTTGACACAAAATAACTCACTTGATCGTGGATCAAGTTGAGTTTGGTTTGGATAAAAAAAGATTGAACTTCCATTTGTCAAGACCAACCTTAAGACTTTAACTTATTGGCCATTGATGGAAAGAAAGGGATGAAGATGAAAGGGAATTGATCAAGGGATAACTCATCCTTGATCAAATTCATTCATCTTTCTAAGTGATGATCCATAAGGACTTTCAAACCACAAGATTCAATGAATTTGATCAAAGTTGAATCAATTCAACCTCAATCAACACCAAACAGAAGAGAAATGAAGATAACAAGTCAAAGAGTCAATGATATTTTTTTGGTATTTTTTGAATTTAAATAAAATACAAATAAAAAATAAACAAACCAAATAGAACCTCAAATTCAATTCAAAGCAACTTCAAAAAGTCTATAGGTTCCACATAGTCAAACAAGCTTTGACTAATTTTCTCACAAATTTTTGAAATCAGAAAGCAATTAAAAACAATTAAAAACAATAAAAAATAGCATAATATGAATTAAAATCACAAATAATCTCAGAACAATCAAGAAATTGTTGAGACTATTTTTCATTGACTTATCATGATCCATTGATGCTATGAAAATATTTTTGTATTTTTTAAAAGTCAGAAAGTATTTCAAAATGAATTAAAATCATTAAAAACCAAATAATCCATGAAAAATATCAAATGAAGTCACAAAAACAATTAAAAATCATAATATGAAACTATATTTTTCAAGAAATTTTTTGGAATTGGTCTCATATTTTTCTGACTTCAAATGAATTTTTAATGAATTTTTAAAAATGAAATGAATTAACAGAAAATAAAAAGAAAATGAAAATAAGCGAAAAAGCTAGAGCCATCAGATGCAGTTCATTAATTGACTCGGCAAGGATGTATGGTCCAGATCTGAGGACACACGCTGCACTTGAGTCAAAAGCGCTACATCATGAATTAAAGGAAGTAATTGAAATGAATGAACAAGATTAGATCGTGGCAACAAGATCCAACGGCCAGGAGTATACACACGTGGTGGTGGTGGTGGAAACCACCATCTTCTCCGGCAAAACAACAAATTCTGGCCACCAGTTGCAGAAAAATAAAACTTAATGAAAATTAAAAACAAGGCCATGGAAATGAAGCTCGTGTGGTGGAGATCATCACTGTACCAATGGATCTCCATCACTCTTCCTATATTGAGAGAAATGTGAAGGAGAAAATCATGGTGTTCATACTGATTGTTCATGAAATGGTAAATTAAATGCATCAACACCTTGCCTAAAGTGTGAGGACTTCAGAAAACCACAGAAACACAACAATGCTACATTGAATTGAGAGATTCAGATCCAAAAAGTTTGAATGGGTACCTTCAAATTGATGAACTTCTGGCCACGAATTCTCCAAGATCCTTGCTCCTTATTGATCTATGAATTTAATGGAAGTGATTGGCTAAGGAATTAGGCTTTAAAACTCAGCTAATGATACTGAATTTCAAGCTCGAAAGTATGAAATTTTTTGTGTGATTCCTTTGGTGAGGGCTATGGTTTCACTTTTGCAGCACTTGGGATCTCCAAAAGGTTACCAAATGAATGAGAGGAGGCCTCTATTTATAGGTGAATGCATCAACTGATCACACTTTGTTCATGTGCATGGCAAATGGAATTTGAATTGCATGGGCCTGTGTAGGCGTGTGGAAGGCCCAATGATGGCTGAAGCAACTTACTGATATCACATGAAGGTCATTTGGACGTGCACTTTGAATGGAGGAAGCTTGCATTTCAAGTTTTAGCATACAATATCAAAATTGCACATACATGAAAAGAAACTCAAAACTCACAAATGGTAGATCCAAAAGGTTATTGTGAGTAATGGTTGGAAAGATCTTAAAATAAGGAACAAAAGTCGTGTTGGGCAAAACATCATTTGGCATTTTCAAATTGATCAAAACTGGCTTGGAAAATTCAAGTACAAAACATATTCAAATCACTTTGAAAAATTTCACCAAAAGCAAGCTTAATCAAACCCCTTTGTTTTCATGATACAAGCCTCAAATGAAAACATCTTCAACATAAAAGTTGTATATGCTTTCAAGATAGTCAATCTAGACTCAAAGTTTTCATAATTTGTATTTTCTTGACAAAGTTATGGGCATTTGAAGTTGGGTACTTTTTCAAATTCAATGAATTAGGTCCAAGATGACCTATAATGTTTTGTATTATCACATGTATTTATTTTAGGATTATGAAATTATGTCCAACATAAAATTTGAAGTAAACATCTCAAGATTTCCACTTCATTTGGTATCACCTCAAAATAATAAAAATTAAGAAAGTTGTGTCCTTGGTAAGTTGACCCAAAATTAGGGTTTCAGTCAAAATGACCTATAATCTTTTGAAATGGATGATGACCTTCCAAGTTTCAAATGGATTTTGGATGAACATTAAATTAATTAATATGGTTCTTAAGAACATTTTTTCGCTTGGGGCCATCTTCATTTGACAAACACATCAAAAGTTATATCTCATTGATCCTCAGCTTAGTCAGATGACTTGACTGGTCAACTTTTCAAGGCCAAACTTCCAATCTTGATGAATAAATGATTGAGGGGCCTCAAATAGGATCCTATATGCATAAAATGTTGAATGAAAGAACTTCCCTTGATTAAATTTGATCAGAGGTTGAGATTGCTTCATGGGCAAGGCACAGTTAAAGCATAGTGGAATTAGGGTTTCCTCGGGAAACAATCTTCAAGCCCTTTGGGTTATATTGATCAAATTGGCAAATTGAGATAATTGGGAGACATATATGATGATTAGGAACTTTGTGGACCATTGTAATGCTTTTTCTCATCTTCATCTAGCCATTGCATTGGGCTTAGGAGCCTCCTAGGAGCATTGTGGAGCACATGATCACTTGAGCTTCAGAGTTAGTGACATATTTTTGTGCTTTTGGTTAGTAATCAACTAAGAAAAGCAATAATATACAATACAAGCATGCTTTGTGGTCTCAAAACACTCAAACAAGTCCCAACCCTAGGGTTAAGGAGCCAATCATGCTACGATCCTTGAGGCAATGCACTTGTGCAATAACATGATGCCATGAGGGATCTTAGGGTCAAAATTAGGGTCTTACAGATGCCCCTATTTAAGGTCGTTCTAGCCGGAGATATGAAGGTTAAAATCTTCGTCTCGACGAGATAGAATGAGCTTAAATAATAACAAAGAGATGAATTTTGTTCCCTAAGAGACCTCATGATGCAAATGTACGCATGCAAAATAAAATCTTCATGGTGAATAGTTGCCACAAAGGAAAAGAAATCGAGAGAAGACTGAAGATCCATAGGAGTAACACACTCACTAGGGAGACAAAGACTCTGGGGGGAAATAAGGTAAAAACGCGTGAGCAGGTCATGACTTGGAAACTTATTGGGAGGCACGAAGGGATTCCACGAAAATAAATCGATGGAAGGACTCGAGCTGACGCAAAGATGCATGTATTGGGGAATATGCCAATACAACACAACTATCCACAAAGGATACATCAGATAAAAAATCCGGACTCAGACGGGGATGTCCACAAAGGACTCAACTGAGAAAGAAACAACGAGATATTACCGGTTACTGGGTAATAAACTCAAAGGGAGACATGTTATCAAAAACACCGGTTACTGGGCGAGAGAACAACATGCTCAGGGAGAAAGAATATCTAAGACCGGCATAAGGGTGAGAGATATCAATCATCCGAAACATCTGAGGAGGACCCAAAAGGCACATCTCAACTCAGGAAAATCTGACTCCACAGGGGATAAAAAGTCATAATAGGGAGCAGAAGGAAGGAACACCAGGGATACCGGTTACTGGGTATATAATAGGTGACCAACCAGGTGTGAATTGGGAACATATCCAAGACACTCATCATCCGAAAGGATGGCTGAAAAAGCAAACTCGACTTACAAGATGGACATTCGATTTCACAAGGAAATATGAATCTTACTCGACTGGGGAAGAAAAAGACTTCGAATGAAGAACGCATGAGATATATTATCTACTACCGTTATATGGGTAAGCGTAAATAACATACTCGCATGGAATATTATCCACAACCGGTTACTGGGTTAATAAAGGATAAATCGACCGAAAAGAAAGGACACCGGGATACCGGTTACTGGGTATAAAATGATGACCGATCAGAAGGAGAAACAATCATTACCCAAACAAGGGTAAATGAAAGATGACTCGCTAGGGACAAATTGCCTGACAAAAGCAATTACCTAAGAGATATATCACCGGTTACTGGGTGGTATACTCAAAAACGAAGGAATATCAATACCGGTTACTGGGTAAAGATAACCAACAAAGAGGGGATTACATCTACCGGTTACTGGGTAGAAAACCTCAGAAATAGGACTTACAACTACCGGTTACTGGGTAGAAGGCCACAAAAATCCGTTGGGGAAAGGATGAACAATTACTGGTTACTGAGCAATTGAACAACTGAACCACAGGGACGGCAGGGGATAACAAGAAAGGAAGATCAATCTAGGAACGAACTAGAAAGACACAATCAACAAGACTCAACCCAATGAGGATATAACTCAGGGGAGTAATTCCATCCCGATACACAACTGGGGAGGAAACTGAAACAAAAATCATCTACGAGGACATAACTCGGTGGGGAAGAAGGAAGAAAAGATAGACACTTTCTGCCTATGGGGATGACTCTATGTGGAGAGATCAGACACAAACATCTGCTTGGGGAAGAACATTTTACCAATAGCAGGAGATAGCAAACAAAGATATATGGCATAGAATGCAATCATGAGTATCTGAATGCTATGATTATGCATGTATATGCATGATTTGTGTATGATTAATGCTGACAGACAGACGTATCTAACATAAACAAGTCCGAGAATCACGAACAAACACTCGGCAAACATCTCGACAAGGCGGGGAAGCCCACTGGAGAGCTCATCTTGGGAACAACCCAAGAAGGATGAAAATAAATCATCGGGGGTATCCAACCCTATCCCAAAGCTACACTCGCTAAGGATACAAAGAAGATGTATTCAGGAGCAGCGAAAGAAGATGATCAAACAGAGGACCCAACTCTGATGGGGATTATCTCTGGAACAAGAGTAACCAAGGAAAGACTTTAACCACAGCTGGGAATAGGCAAAGTCAAAGCTTCCAACTGCAGGAGATAACACTCTGCACAGGAGAAGTCTTCCAGGAGCAAACAATCCTGACATAAGGAAGATGCAGAAAAATCTGTCGGGGAGTTTCCATCAACTCTCTTGGGGACAGGTGGTTAAATAACAAAAAGATCCACCGGAGAAGAAACTCTATTGGGGGAAGCTTACTAAGGAAAGGATGTGAAACTCCATGGGGGACAACCACCAATCAGATGTACACCAATCAAAACACTCCCTTCTATCTGCTGGAGAGGAAACTCTACAAAGGGGAAAAATAACATTTTGCCCTACTGGGGAAGGAAATAACATCTTCACTACCAACTTTGAATGCTAGAAGAAATCTTCAGATTCGGAGGAGATACAAACATCAAACTCTGATCTGGCAACCCATATTGGGGACAAGCTGTAAATGCTCTTGAGGAAACTACTCTGGCTGGGGAAATTGGAAATGAATCCTTCGTCAACAAGCGAAATATCGGGGATACCTCCTCTCAAAATGAATGAACTGGGAAACAAACCCTTCATCAACTACACTAGGCAACTTCCTGCTGAGGAGACAAATATCTGGAAAGATAGCTCTGCAGGGAACACATGCTTACTCCACTGGAGATTCTTACTCAGGCTGGGGAAAACAAACTTCCCCGTGAGTAGACAGTCAGGATAGCAAGACAAGGAATATTCTCAACTTAAAGCATATCAACTTTTATCAACCTGTAAGGGATTTTAGGTCAGTCCACACAAGGGATGACAATCATACAAATGATAAAACACAAATGCTAGTGCCAAACTCTCTGGGAAGCTGATGATGTATTTTTCTTTCAGCGCTCGCTAGGGAGACAACTTGAAAGCTGATGAAGAGGATATAAGAATTCCAGAATATGAGTAAATGTCTTACCCTTTGGTGATCATACTATCCTTGGGAAAGCACTGAGGACATCCCACTTATCCTTTCAGTCTTTGTGAATGTTCACTTTGTTTAAAACAGTTTATTTATGAAAACTTTATTTGTTTTAAAACAATGATATTTATCAATTAAAACATGCAAACATTTGTCAAACAGAAACAAATAAGAGTGTAAAGAATTGGATAAAGGCTCAAATTTATTTAAAAGAATGGTAGTCCGCAAATGGCGAGACTCCATGGATCTTTACAAATTTGAAATTGGTGATATACATGGAAAAGGGCTACATTTAACATAATGACCGTTTCTCCACCGACTCTGAATCCACTGTATTCGAAACTTCAGTTGATGATGACTGAGCGAGAATCTTTGACAGATGACAGTTGTAGGACAAAGTCTTGTCAGGATACAGTTACTTGCCAAATCCCTAATTTTTTCCTAGATTGCCACTGAGTGAGGTACTCAATCTAGCGGGATATATATTCATTTTTTTCATGTCTCTAACTTTTGCCTGGATCGCCCTTTCGGGTTTTCAATCCACCAAGACGCTCATTTTTGCCTAAGCCGCCCTTTCGGGTTTTCAACTTAGCGAGCTATTCTGTTTTTATTTTTAGGAGAAGTATTTCTTGACTGCATCTAAATTCATAGGACGAGTGAAATCCTCCCCATCCATAGTTGTGAGCATCAAAGCACCGCCTGAAAAGGCTCTTTTAACAACGTATCGACCTTCATAGTTTGGAGTCCACTTGCCCCTGGAATCGGGCGCGAAAGACAAGACTTTCTTGAGCACGAGGTCACCTTCTCGGAACACACGAGGCTTGACCTTATTATCAAAAGCTTTCCTCATCCTTTGTTGATATAACTGACCATGACACATGTCAGTTAATCTCTTCTCTTCAATCAAATTCAGTTGGTCATAACGACTCTGAACCCACTCAGCCTCAGTCAACTTGGCTTCCATCAAGACTCTCATTGATTGGATCTCGACCTCTATGGGGAGCACAACCTCCATGCCATATACAAGGGAGAAAGAGGCTGCCCTTGTTGAAGTGCCGACGGATGTACAATAGCCATGCAAAGCAAATGGCAGCATCTCATGCCAATCTTTGTATGTAACAACCATCTTCTGAATAATCTTCTTGATGTTCTTGTTAGCAGCTTCAACAACCCCATTCATCTTGGGTCTATAGGGAGAAGGATTATGATGTGTAATCTTGAACTCACTACACAACTCTTTCATCATCTTATTGTTCATGTTAGATCCATTATCAGTAATGATCTTGTCTGGCACACCATATCGGCATATGAGTTGGTTTTTGATAAACTTCACGACCACCTGCCTGGTCACATTTGCATACGATGCTGCTTCAACCCACTTGGTGAAGTAATCAATGGCTACGAGAATAAAACGGTGACCATTCGACGCCTTAGGCTCAACCATACCAATCATGTCAATTCCCCACATGGAGAAAGGCCATGGTGAGGAAATAACATTCAGAAGTGTCGGGGGAACATGAATCTTGTCCGCATAAATCTGACACTTGTGGCATCTCTTCACAAACTTGCAGCAATCAGACTCCATTGTCAGCCAATAGTAGCCTGCTCTCAACATCTTTTTCGCAATTGCATGATCATTGGAATGAGTGCCAAATGAATCCTCATGGACTTCAGTCATCAACAGGTTTGCTTCGTGTCTATCCAGGCATCTGAGCAGAACCATGTCAAAATTCCTCTTGTAAAGCACATCACCATTAAGGTAGAAACTGCCAGATAATCTCCTCAAAGTCTTCTTATCTTTAATAGATGCCCTAGGCGGGTAAGTCTGACTTTGGAGAAAGCACTTGATATCATAATACTATGGTTTATCATCTTTCACCTCCTCAACTGCAAACACGTGAGATGGTCTACCCAAGCGCATCACAGTAATATTTGGGACTTCATTCCAATAATTGACAACAATCATTGAAGCAAGCGTAGCGAGAGCATCTGCCATCCGATTCTCATCTCGAGGAATATGATGAAAGTCAACTTTAGTAAAGAAAGTTGAAATCCTCCTCGCATAATCTCTATATGGGATGAGGCCAGGCTGATTCGCCTCCCATTCACCCTTAATCTGATTAACAACAAGGGCCGAATCACCATAAACATCAAGATGTTTGATCCTAAGATCAATACATTCTTCCAAACCCATAATACAAGCCTCATACTCGGCCATATTATTCATTCATTTGAAAGTTAGCCTTGTTGTAAAAGGAAAATGTATGCCTTGAGGAGTAATAATCACTGCCCCAATACCATTCCCATACTGATTAACAGCACCATCGAACACCATACCCCATCGGGAACCAGACTCTGGCCCTTCATCGAGCATAGGCTCATCACATTATTTCATTTTCAAATACAGAATCTCCTCATCAGGGAAGTCGTATTGCACAGACTGATAATCTTCAATTGGTTGATGCACCAAATGGTCAGCCAAGATACTACCTTTAATAGCTTTTTGAGCTCGATACTCAATATCATACTCAGATAGCAGCATCTGCCAACGGGCAATCCTCCCAGTTAAAGCAGGTTTCTCAAAGATATACTTGATCGGATCCATTTTCGATATCAACCAAGTTGTATGATTCAACATATATTGGCGTAAACGCTTAGCAGCCCAAGCCAAAGCACAACATGTCTTCTCAAGCATTGAGTACCGAGACTCACAGTCAGTGAACTTCTTACTCAAGTAGTATATTGCATATTCTTTCTTTCTTGATTCATCTTGCTAACCAAGGACACAAGCCATGGAATCATCAAGCACAATCAAGTACATAATCAACGGTCTCCCTTCAATAGGCGGAGACAGAATCGGAGGTTCGGACAAATACTCTTTGATACTGTCAAAGGCCTTTTGGCAATCCTCGGTCCAATCATGGCGTTGATCTTTCTAGAGGAGCTTGAATATAGGCGCACATATGGTAGTCATATGGGATATAAATCTCGAAATGTAATTCAAGCGGCCAAGAAACCCTTAGACTTGCTTATCAGTTTTGGGTGCAGGCATCTTTTGTATTGCTTTGACCTTGGCAGGATCAACTTCAAACCTCTCTCGTTGACAATAAAGCCCAATAACTTGCTGGAACGGACTCCAAATGTACACTTGTTCGGATTTAAGCAGAGTTTGTACTTCCTCAAATGTTGGAAAAGCTTCAACAAGTGTTCTACATGTTCTACTTCCGTTTTCGACTTTGCAATCATATCATCGACATACACCTCGATCTCTTTGTGCATCATGTCATGAAACAAGGTAGTCATAGCACGTTGATACGTGGCTCTGGCGCTCTTCAAACCGAGGGGCATCACTCGATAACAGAATGTTCCCTAAGGTGTGATGAATGTTGTCTTCTCCATATCCTCGGGCGCCATTTTAATCTGATTGTAACCGGAAAATCCTTCCATAAATGAAAAGACATTAAATTTAGCCGTATTGTCTACCAACATATCAATGTGTGGTAGAGGAAAATCATCTTTTGGACTAGCTTTATTCAAGTCACGGTAATCCACACACATTCAGACTTTTCCATCTTTCTTAGGTACAAGTACAACATTGGCCACCCATTGAGGATATGTAGAAGTCACCAGAAACCCCGCATCAATTTGCTTCTGAACTTCTTCTTTAATCCTCACTGCCATATCAGGATGAGTTCTTTGGAGCTTTTGCTTCACAGGCACACACTCAGGCTTCAATGGCAAGAAATGTTGCACAATATCAGTATCTAGACCAGGTATGTCTTCATACGACCAGGAAAAGACGCCGACATATTCTCGTAGCAACTCAATCAACCCCTTCTTAACAGACTCTTCAAGGAGTGCCCCAATCTTCACTTCACGAATGCAGTCTTCAGACCCCAAGTTGACTGTTTCCAGATTCTCAAGAGGTGGCTGAATGATCTTCTCCTCGTACTCAAGCTGACGAGTAATCTCATCAGGAATCTCTTCAACATCATCTACTTCTGCCTCAAATACAGGGAACTCAAAGTTGGGAGATGATGTTGGATCATTATGTTCAATGGGTTTGATTAACCTGCATAATGATTTTGAGTATAAAAGAGATTCATAATTCAAACAAGGAAAATCATTATGCAGATGACAAGATTGATTTTATTCTCTTTTTTAGGGTTTTATGGTGATCACAAATTTCATGTGAAAAGCAAAAAATGAAAAATAATTTGGAAAACAATCATTTAACATGCGATTATTGAATGAATATCATTGTATTAATCAATTATGCCAACAATGTCTCCACTTCTCCTTTTGGCATGGGAGAAAGGTTTTTAAACAAAACGAACATATTACGTTGACTTATGGATAACTGTTGGAACATCAATAACGAACCAATTATTGTAGATTCCGCCGGGTATGACAAAGTTGCCGAGGTCTTCCTCTTCATCTTCTTCAACGATGGCAGCAACTTCTTGATCTTCAACGGTATGGATGAAACCTCCACTCTGAAACAACCCAAGATCATTAGAAACACCGGAAGAATATCCTGTACCAGCCCGAGACTTATTATCTTCCAACTTTATCATTTTCCCCAAACCATTAGTTGCACCATGCTCGATGGCCAACTTCACGTCATTATAGGAGACAAATGAAGAAAGTCCTTTCCTTGAAGGCTCAGCAATAGACAAGGCTTGGAACGGAGTCCCAACCTCGTCCTCAGCATCAATATAGGAAAAGGAATATAAATGGTTGACCAAGAGAGCCTTCTCTCCCCCTATCACCACCAACTTCTTGTTCTTAACGAACTTCAACTTTTGATGTAGGGTGGATGTCACGGCACCTGCCTCGTGAATCTATGGTCTACCAAGTAAACAACTGTATGACAGATGTATGTCCATAACTTGGAAAGTGATATAGAAATCACTAGGTCCAATCTTGATCGGGAGGTCTAATTCACTGATCACAGTCTTGCGCGATCCATCAAAAGCTTTTACTACCACTCCACTCTGCCTCATGGGAGGCCCCTGGTATGAAAGTTTGGTGAGAGTGGACTTTGGAAATACATTAAGTGATGACCCTGTGTCCACTAACATATTGGACAAGACATCGTCTTTACAATTCATAGAGATATGTAAGGCCAAATTATGGTCTTTTCCCTCCTCGGGAAGATCATCATCACAAAAACTCAAATTGTTGCAGGCAGTTATATTTGCAACGATGCTATCAAACTGTTCAATCGTGACATCGTGATCCACGTATGCCACGTCCAACACCCTTTGCAACGCTTCACGGTGTGGCTCTAAATTCATCAATAAAGATAGGACAGATATCTTCGATGGAGTTTGAAGCAACTGCTCCACAACGTTGTACTCGCTCCTCTTGATGAGCCTCAACATCTCATCACCATCCTCTCTCAACATGCCAGACTGGGCAACCAGGATAGGAGCTTTATCAGCTTTGACAACAACAGGGTCAACACCCTTCACAGCAGGAACAAAATGATTCGAAGAAGAAGTCCCCATGGGACCGACAAAATTAACACCATCTCTCTTCACGACGTCTTCATGGGATTTCGGCTGAGCCGAGAAAACACGACCACTACGGGTCACTCCACTAACGTCGGAAATGCTTACAATAGAGGTTGAGGGCAACAACACCTCCTTCCCATCTTCCAACATAACAACATTATAACGGTACGTGACGGATTTATCTGACACATACGGGACAGGGCCCGCTGGCTTGATCACAAGAGTTGGCATCACCTTCCTCTTGCTGCCATCGTACTTAACGACAACAGGATCAGGAATTTTGAACACTAGAGTGATAACATCAACTTCATCCTCATTACGATTCTGAAGTATCTCAATCATCCCTTGGTCTAGCATCTCTTGGATGTCCCTTCTTACTTTGCGACATCCTATTTCGTTAACAGTGCACACCTGGCACCTATCATGATCATGCTCATAGTGACTGTGCTCACACAACAGCCTATGCATCTCTACTAAGGACTGCCTTATGTCGTTCACATAAAGGACTTTATATTTTCCAGGGCACCCCTGAGCCATATTGACAGTTGCCTTCCGATGCTCGGGCAATGGGTTCTTCTTGACATTCAGGCCTACATCCTCAAAGAATAGTATCCCACTCCTCACAAGGTCTTGCACCTTGGTCTTCAACGGAAAACAATTCTCCACGTCATGTCCGAGAGCACCAGAATGATACACACAATAAAGCTCGGGTTTGTACCACCATTGAGGGTTGGCTGGCACAACAAGAGGATCACGCGGAGTTATCAACTTCCTATCAATTAAGGAAGGATACAATTCAGCATAGGTCATAGGGATCGGGTCAAAAGTCATCCTCTTCCTCTCATAGTTACTGTTGTTGTTGTTGTTATTATTGCGAGGCTGGTAATCCTGTTGTTGACGAGGTTGTTGTTGTGGTTGTTGAGCTTCTCTAAAAGCAGGTTCTATATGAGCCACCTGGTGTTGGTTGACAATTGGTCGGACTTCCTTCCTCCTCACAGAGGGTCTTCTTCTGATATAGGAAGAAACAACATGAGTCTCCCATTCCTTCTTCCTGGCAAATCCTCCATATTTCTTTGCCGAATTATCATCACGGGACAGACGTCCTTCACGGACTCCCTCTTCTAGCCTCATCCCCATATTTACCATTTCGGTAAAGTCCGAGGGAGCACTAGCAATCATGCGCTCATAGTAGAAAGAGCTCAAAGTCTTCAGAAAGATCTTTGTCATCTCCTTCTCCTCCAAGGGTGGCACTACCTGAGCTGCCAGTTCCCTCCACCTCTGGGCGTACTCCTTGAAGGTTTCCTTGTCTTTTTGGGACATCTCCCTCAATTGATCTCTGTCTGGAGCCATATCCAAGTTGTATTTATACTGTTTCACAAACGCCTCTTCTAAATCATTGAAAGTGCGGATGCTTGCACTCTCTAGCCCCATATACCAGCGGAGCGCAGCACCTGTCAGGCTATCCTGAAAATAGTGAATCAGCAGTTGATCATTGTCTGTCTGGGTCGACATCTTGCGAGCATACATCACAAGATGACTGAGTGGACATGTGTTTCCCTTATACTTCTCAAAGTCAGACACTTTGAATTTGACTGGGATTTTCACGTTGGGCACCAAGCACAGTTCAACAACACTCTTCCCAAACAGATCTTTGCCTCTCAGTGTTTTCAGTTCCTTGCGCAACTCAAGAAATTGGTCTTTCATCTCGTCCATCTTTTCATAAACGTCTGAGCCCTCAGATGGCTCGGAATGATAGATGGTGTCTTCAACACGTGGCAAAGTGTGCACAACGGGAGGTGGCACAGACAGGATCGGGCTAGATGCCGGTATAGAAGCAAGAGTGGGAGCGAAACCCTCTAGTACAAAATTAGGTGGCATTCCCCAAGGGAACCCAGCATGCAGATGTGGAGCGAAGTGGGCGATGGCAGCAGGCCCTGTAGAGGTAACCACTTCGGAGATGACTGTCCTCGCGGGTGGAGTTGCAGGAGTTGGAGAGGCTTGACTCTGACCGGCAAGAACTGACTCCATCATGGCAGTCAGCCTGGAAATCTCCTCTTTCAGATCTCTGTTCTCTTGTTCAAGGTGTTCCATGATCTTTTGATAATTAGCTCTGGTGTTGTACCAGTGCGTCAGCTTGTCTTCAAAATAAATGAAGAGCAAAGAGTTAGACCACTACATCAAGAGTTTGGAACCAAAACCTGCTTATGCATATGATGCATGCAATGCTCGTGCATATGATTTGTTTTTTATCGGAGGAACTTCATAAAGATCTATTTGCAAATGTTTTGAAAATATTGAACCTTTTTAAGACATATATGGAATACTCATAACAATATAATATTTGGATTTTTTTACACCAAAGAAGTAGTACAGTCTCGGTAACCAAATACAATACAAGAGAAAATGAGAATAAACATCCTATGGAGCCCTAGAAGCAGTCGTCTAAAGCCTTCGAGATCGGAAGATACGTCGCACAAAGCCTCTTCACCTCTCTCTCATAAGCTGCTTCCATGTCGGCCTTCTCTTTGGCGAGCTGATCATATCTCTTCTTCCAAAACCTAGATGAGTGAGGTAGGAGAGAAGTAACCACATCATCGGGCTCATCAATAACCTGATGCTCTAGAAATTCTATCATTGCATCCTTATCTTTGAGCTGCTGAAGAAGCTCCTCACGCTCACGAACCCATGCACGCAAACGATCTTCGTCTCTCAACTCCTCTACTCCTTTATTAGGGAGGGTTGAAGGTCCAACCATAATCATAGGGGTAGGTCTCGGATACTCGTACGTCATGCGGTACTCGAGGGCTCTCTTCCTTACCCAAGAGGTGTAAGGTTCCAAAGCAACACAATTCTTCAGACCAAGCTCATTCCTCCCTTTCTTATGAACCTTGCGCCAGGCACGAACCATCCTATCCTTTAGGTTTTGGGGATATTTACCCTCTTGAAAGAAGAAGCCTTCCAACAAAATGTTGTTAGGTTTATCCTTTAAGGGGAACCCAAGCTGACGGCGAGCCAAAGCAGGGTTGTAGTTAATTCCACCACATGTACCAAGAAGAGGTACATTGGAGAATTCACCACAAGAGTCAATAATCTGAACACCATCATAAACATGATTATACCAAGAGATATCATCATTAGTGAGAGACATAAGTCTCGTGGACCACCGTAGACATCCCTTGTTCTCCTTGAAGGCAAACGTCTGAGGGAAGTGCAAAATAAACCACTTGTACAATAGAGGTAGACAACACACAATGGAACCACCACTCTCTGCATTCCTCATATGCAAATAGAAATAAGTGTCACCAATAGAGTCGGAACAAGATTAAGAGAAGAGAAAATCCTAATAGCGTTCACATCCACGAAGTTGTCTATGTTGGGAAATAACACTAGCCCATAGATGAGGAGTAAAAATATGGCTTCAAAGGCTTCCTTACTTATGGCCTTCCCAAACAAGGTAGCTTTGGAAATCAGAAAATCAGATGGGAGACCTTGAATTCCACCTTTGGTAGTCATATTGGCAACAATGTCAGATACATCCACATGAAGCATGTCAGCAATCTCTTGAGAAGAAGAAATCTTCTCCAAACCACTGAACGACAACTGGTCAAGAATAGGTATACCCACATGATAAGCATACTCCTCCAATGTAGGCAAAAGCTGGAAATCCGGAAAAGTGAAACACCGATACAGAGGATCGTAGAACTGCACCAACACACTCATCAGACCCTCATCCACCTTAGTAGAAAGAATAGATAGAAGCTTCCTATGGAGAGCTTCGAATTCCAAAGGCTCTAATACATAAGATGTCAAACGCCTTAACTCTTTCAAGTCGGGTTGTCTGAAACTATACTTCTTCGTATTCCTTCTTTGCTTATCCATGTCTGAAAATTTGCAAATAAACCCTTTAAGTTCCTTGTAAAATCTTATTGTCGATGACATGAATGCGAATGAATGCATGGATGCAACAAACACACTAAAGGATCAAACAAGTCACACCACACAAAGGTCACGGGATGGCTCAAGTCATCATCAATATTAATAATCCATTTTGGTGGATTATGGTTTGCACCTTATCAACACCCAAGTTCCATTGATATTGAGGATATACGAGAACGGATCGACCGCGAATCATGGGTTTGTTGTAAGTCACGAGCATGGAGTCTCGGTTAAGAACCACCCAACGGGAGTGTACTATGGTTAAACCTAACAATCATGTTCTACAAGGTCCCCATAGTCATCATCTCATCTTTCGGATATTATCGGATAAAACGACTACTCGTCCTCTAAAAATATTCTCAAGAGGGACTCTTATGAGTGTAGTATCGCGTAACAATCGCATCAAGTCTTACACTTGAACGACCTTCGCACTACATCCTAAAATAGGCTAAGATGGGATAGGTATCTAAGGTCCTTGGTTTTTAGGGTTCGTATTGGAAAGAGTAATGCCTAACCACGACTACTCGTGTGACATTAATGATCCCAATAAGACCTCCACCAAGTGAATGGACTTGCAAGTTAACTTGTTAAGGAATAACTCCACACAAGTCAACAAGACTATGCCATTCTCCTATCATAAGTGCACTCGAGTTCGGGTATAGAACTCATCTCACAAGAAACCACCAAGCATACAAACAATTAATATATCAAGCAATGCATACATTACAAACAATACATTCATCCCAAATTTGCACAAAAATATGTCACAAATAAATATAAACATACAACACATACAAGCAAAAAGTAGACTAAACCCACAGGGCTAGTATTCCCCAGCAGAGTCGCCACTTTTCTGTAGCAGGATTTTCGTTACTTTTAGGTTTGTTGACTAAACCAAAAGTCAACATACAATTCGAGTCGCCACCGTACTTTTATTTGTCCAAAGGAAAGGCTAAAAAGCGAACAAAAGCCAAGTAAGAAGTTTTTTGAATCAAAAACTAATAAAAATGTCAAAGATCTAGGTAAGGGGGTTGGTTATGAAATAGGAAGGTTTTACGCACCCAAAACATCCTTAGTACTCTAAGGGAACCCTTTTTGCAAATATGTGTTGTAGGTTGGTATTTGTGAAAAGATTTATGCAAAAAGATTGGGGGGATGAGAAAAGAATAGATTATATTTACAAATTTTGTTGTTTGAATGGATGAACCCATTGCCTACGTACCATCACAAAGGGGGATGAAAACCTCGTAGTTCGGGGTAAAAATCTCAAAGATTGGTGAATTGATTTTAATCAAAAGCCTTAAGGTCTTTTGTTATCAAAGGGAGAAAACTCAACCTAAACCAACAATCCACCATGTGAGGAAGGCTTCAACATGCTAGTGAGGGGTTAACCCTATAATAAGCATGGAAGGCTTATAATCCAACACTAAGGATGAGGTGAGATTTACATCAACCACTATGATAACTCAAACCTATGACTAATGTTTTTGAAAAGGTTTTAACAAGTGGCCATTGGAACCACAAAAAAAACTTGAAATGGGTTATATTTACAAGTTAGGTTTATTTACAAAAATGAAGTCAAAGTTGGATTAAAGTTTATTCACAATGAGTATTTATGAAAATAGTTTTGAAAAGTCAAAGGCTTAAGGCCTAGGTTTCTAATTTGAAACAAAGTCAAAGTTTTGGAAATGATTTTTTGGCTTGGTTAGAGTGGGGAGAAGAAGAGAAAGGCTATTCCTAAAACATACAAAGATAAGAGGGGAAAGATAAACCCTTAGAGTTCCTTTTCTTGAAGTCATAGAGATGACTCAAGATGCTCCTTTCCTTTGGACTTAGCATAAAAATAAGCAATCAACAAATTGAATTCAAGCTCCTAGGGTCTCCATTTGGCTTGGCTCTTAACTTGGCTACTCATAACAATGGTCCTCTTTTCACAATCTTAAGATGGGATCCCTATCACACAAAAGCAAACATCAAAAAGCCCACAACACAATAAAGGGAATGGACAAAGAATAAGTTTGTAGGAGAAGTCCTTTGAGATCAACTTTGAGTTTTAGCATTCTAAAGGCATGAGGCCTAGTTGCTCTTCAAAAAATTTTGCATTCTAAAGGCATGAGGCCTAGTTGCTCTTGAACTCCTTTAAGCATAGGTAAATCCTAATTCTAAGTCCTTTCTCCTTTTGCATTTTGGTTCACATCAAAACAAACACAAACAACACAAAATAGCAATATATTTATATACAATAATGGGCTCAAATGAGCAAAAGAAAAATGACATAAACATAAAATATGTGCTCAAGTGAGCAAAGATGAAAATCAATATGAATAATGAGCAAGAAATAAATGACATTAAAAGTAAATGACAAGAAATTAAAAGCTCAAATTAAAGTTAGTAATTAGTAAAACTCAGCTAATGATACTGGATTTCAAGCTCGAAAGTATGAAATTTTTTGTGTGATTCCTTTGGTGAGGGCTATGGTTTCACTTCTGCAGCACTTGGGATCTCCAAAAGGTTACCAAATGAATGAGAGGAGGCCTCTATTTATAGATGAATGCATCAACTGATCACACTTTGTTCATGTGCATGTCAAATGGAATTTGAATTGCATGGGCCTGTGTAGGCGTGTGGAAGGCCCAATGATGTCTGAAGAAACTTACTGATATCACATGAAGGTCATTTGGACGTGCACTTTGAATGGAGGAAGCTTGCATTTCAAGTTTTAGCATACAATATCAAAATTGCACATACATAAGAAGAAATTCGAAACTCACAAATGGTAGATCCAAAAGATTATAGTGAGTAATGGTTGGAAAGCTCTTAAAATAAGGAACAAAAGTCATGTTGGGAAAAAATCATTTGGAATTTTCAAATTGATCAAAACTGGCTTGGAAAATTCAAGTACAAATCATATTCAAATCACTTTGAAAAATTTCACCAAAAGCAAGCTTAATCAAACCCCTATGTTTTCATGATAAAAGCCTCAAATGAAAAAATATTCAACATCAAAGTTGTATATACTTTCAAGATAGTAAATATAGACTCAAAGTTTGCATCATTTGGATTTTCTATGACAAAGTTATGGGCATTTGAAGTTGGGTACTTTTTCAAATTCAATGAATTAGGTCCAAGATGACCTATAATGTTTTGTATTATCACATGTATTTATTTTAGGATTATGAAATTTTGTCCAACATAAAATTTTAAGTATACATCTCAATAGTTCCAATTCATTTGGTCTCACCTCAAAATCATAAAAATTAAGAAAGTTGTGCCCTTGGTAAGTTGATCCAAAATTAGGGTTTTAGTCAAAATGACCTATAATGTTTTTAAATGAATGATGACCTTCCAAGTTTCAAATGATTTTTTGATTAACATGAAAGTTGTTCATATGGTTCTTAAGAATATTGTTTTCTCTTGGGGTCATATTTATTTGACAA
This sequence comes from Lathyrus oleraceus, assembly GCF_024323335.1. Lineage (NCBI taxonomy): Eukaryota > Viridiplantae > Streptophyta > Magnoliopsida > Fabales > Fabaceae > Lathyrus > Lathyrus oleraceus. The sequence continues at coordinate 263,887,964 of NC_066580.1, forward strand.
ACACATCAAAAGTTATATCTCATTGATCCTCAACTTAGTCAGATGACTTGACTGGTCAAATTTTCAAGGCCAAACTTCCAATCTTGATGAAAAAATGATTGAGGGGACTTAAATTGGCTCCTATATGCATAAAATTATGAATGAAAGAACTTCCCTTGATGAAATTTGATCAGAGGTTGAGATTGCTTCATGGGCAAGGCACAGTCAAAGCACAGTGGAATTAGGGTTTCCTTGGGAAACAATCTTCAAGCCCTTTGGGTTATATTGATCAAATTGGAAAATTGAGATACTTGGGAGACATATATGATGATTAGGAACTTTGTAGACAATTGTCATGCTTTTTCTCATCTTCATCTAGCCATTGCATTGAGCTTAGGAGCCTCATAGGAGCATTGTGGAGCACATGATCACTTGAGCTTCAAAACAAAAGAGTTAGTGACATATTTTTGTGCTTTTAGGTAGTAATCAAATAAGAAAATCAATAATATACAATATAAGCATGCTTGGTGGTCTCAAAACACTCAAACAAGTCTCAACCCTAGGGTTAAGGAGCCAATCATGCTATGATCCTTGAGGCAATGCACTTGTGCAATAACATGATGCCATGAGGGATCTTAGGGTGAAAATTAGGGTCTTACAAGCTGCTTACTGCCAAGTTTGAAATTTTGAGGATGAAAGAAGATGAGAGTGTTCATGATTTCCATATGAATATTCTTGAGATTGCTAATTCCTCAATTGCTCTGGGTAAGAAGATGTCAGATGAAAAGCTTGTGAGGAAAATTCTAAGGTCACTTCCCAAAAGATTTGCCATGAAAGTGACAACCATAGAAGAATCTAAAGATATTTGCAAGATGAGAGTGGATGAGCTAATTGGATCCCTCCAAACATTCGAGTTGGGAATGAGTGATGGATCTGAAAAGAAAGTCAAAAGCATAGCCTTTGTGTCCAACACTGAAGATAAAAAGGAAGAAAGTAGTCAGGATACTGATGAAGGTATGTCAAATGACTTAGTGTTACTTGGAAGACAATTCAACAAAATCCTAAAGAGGATGGATGTGAGGTCAAAGTCTAATGTCAAGAATAACTCATTTGACATCAGTAAGTCCAATGATGCTGGAAGAAGAACAAGATCTGAAGAAAAATCCAAACAGGGCAAAGGAATTAAGTGCCATGAATGTGAAGGGCATGGTCACATTAGAGCTGAATGTGGGACCTATCTCAAGAAACAAAAGAAGAGTCTTGCTGCTACTTGGTCTGATGATGACTCTGAAAGTAAAACAGAAGGAGAATCGGCCAATCTTGTGATTGCCTTGACTGGGAGATGTGATCCTGATGAAGATTCCATTGATGATGAATTAACCTTTGATGAATTAGCTACTTCTTACAAGAAGTTGTATCTCAGAAGTGAAGAAGTGTGTCAACAAGTGGAGAATCAGAAGAAACTGATAACCCAACTAGAGACTGAGAAGACATAACACTTAGAAACCATTTCTAATTTGAAGATTGAAGCCTTGTTCCTGAATTCCAAACTGGATGAGATGACTAAGTCTGTCAGAATGCTAAACAGTGGATCTGACACCTTAGACAAAATCCTCTAGGCTAGGAAGATGGCAGGAGACATGACTGGCCTTAGGTTCAATGAATCTTCTCCTGATTGTAGTCCCTCTGATAGCAAACCAAAGATGTCACATCAGGTGTCTCAACATCACAAGGGAAGACAACATAAGCACTCAAAAGGAAAATACCAAAGATGGAGATGTCATTACTGTGGGAAATTTGGTCACATAAAACCATTTTGCTTTAGGTTGTATGGTTATTCCAGTCCTACTCATCAGCTTAGACCCAAACAACACATCTCTTCTAACAGAAAATAGTGGGATCCTAGGGTTGGTGATACGAACTTGATAGCTCACACTTGCTTCAGAGTCTCAGCCAAAGAAGATTGGTACTTTGACAGTGGATGCTCCAGACACATGACTGGAAGCAAAAATCTGCTGGTTGACCTCCAATCTCATGTCACCAGCTATGTAACTTTTGGTGATGGAGAAAAGGGTGAAATCAAGGGGATTGGAAAGCTAAACTGCTATGGAGTTCCTAACCTTGATAATGTGTTGCTTGTTAAAGGATTGACTGCAAACCTGATCAACATCAGTCAACTATGTTATCAAGGTCTCAATGTGAACTTCACAAAAACTGAATGCTTGGTTACTAATGCAAAACGTGAAGTGATCATGAGAGGAGTAAGATCTAAGGACAACTGATACATCTGGATTCCTCAAGAAACTAGCCATTCATCAATATATGCTCTAGCTAAAGAAGAAGAAGTGAAACTATGGCATAAAAAACTAGGTCATCTGCATCTTAAAGGGATGAAGAGGATCATATCTGTTGAAGCTGTCAGAGGAGTCCCAAAATTAAAGATTGAAGAAGGAAGAGTATGTGGTGAATGTCAGATTGGAAAGCAGACAAAGATGTCACATCAGAAGATCAAACATGACACCACATCTAAAGTGCTGAAACTTCTCCACACGGACTTGATGGGGCCTATGCAGGTGGAAAGTCTTGGTGGAAAAATGTATGCTTATGTTGTGGTGGATGACTTCTCCAGATATACCTGGGTGAATTTTATAAGGGAAAAATCTGATGTGTTTGATGTGTTCAAAGACCTTTTCCAAAGACTTCAAAGAGAAAGAGAGAGTCATATTATCAGAATCAGAAGTGATCATGGGAGAGAATTTGAAAACAGTAAATTTGCTGATTTCTATTCATCTAAAGGGATTGGACATGGGTTCTCTTCCCCCATTACCCCTCAGCAAAATGGTGTGGTGGAAAGGAAAAATAGAACTCTCCAAGAATATGCTAGAGCTATGATTCATCCTAAGAAGTTGCCTTACCACTTTTAGGCTGAAGTTATGAACACTGCTTGTTATGTTCATAACAGAGTAACCTTGAGAAAAAGGACCTCAACCACTTTATATGAAGTCTGGAAGGGAAGAAGAACTACTGTCAAATACTTCCATGTGTTTGGTAGTAAATGCTATATCCTGGCTGATCGTGAACAAAGAAGGAAAATGGACCCCAAGAGTGATGAAGGAATATTTCTGGGCTACTCAACAAACAACAGAGCCTTTAGAGTCTTTAATTCCAGAACTAAAGTTATGATGGAATCTATCAATGTTATTGTTGATGATCAAGAGACTGATGTCATAAACGATGTTGAAACATTTCTGAATGACACCCCAACTGAACCTTCTGATAAAAGTAGTGATAGTGAGTCCACCAGGCTGAACCTGAAGCTGATCAAGTAAACAAGGGACCCTCTATCAGAATTCAGAAGGATCATCCTAAAGATCTTATTATAGGAGATCTAAATAAAGGAGTCACCACTAGATCAAGGGAAGTGATCTCACATGCCTGTTTTGTGTCAAAGATTGAGCCTAAGAATGTTAAAGAAGCTTTAACTGATGAATTCTGGATCAATACCATGCAGGAAAAGTTAGGCCAATTCAAGAGAAATGAAGTACGGGATCTGGTTCCAAGACCTGAAGGAATAAATGTTATTGGAACAAAGTGGGTATACAAGAATAAATCTGATGAAAAAGGTGTGGTTACTAGGAATAAAGTAAGGTTAGGAGCTCAAGGATACACTCAAGTTGAAGGAGTTGACTTTGATGAAACATTTGCACCTGTAGCTCGCCTGGAGTCCATTAGATTATTGCTAGGAGTGACATGTATTCTGAAGTTTAAACTGTTCCAAATGGATGTGAAAAGTGCCTTCTTAAATGGCTACTTGAATGAGGAACTATATGTTTCACAACCAAAGGGATTCACAGATCCAAATCTTCCAAAGCATGTGTATAAGTTGAGGAAAGCTCTTTATGGGTTGAAACAAGCTTCTAGAGCTTGGTATGAGAGACTCATAGTGTTTCTCATTGACAATGGATACAGAAAGGGAGGCATTGATAAGACTTTATTTGTCAAAGATGAAGGAGGAAAGCTCATGATTGCTCAGATCTATGTGGATGATATTGTGTTTGGTGGGATGTGTAAGACCCCAATTTTGGCCCTAAGATCCCTCATGGCATCATAACATTGCATTTGCAAAGCCTCAAGGATCATAAGCATCTTGGTCCCCCTTGCCTTTGGGTGGGACCTCTTGTGAGTGGTTTGAGATCACCAAGCATGCTTGATTTGTATTATTTCTTTTCTCATTTTTATTTACTAACCAAAAGCACAAAAATATGTCACTAACATCTTTTGATTGTAGCTTGAGCAATCACAAGGTCCAAAACTTCTAGGAGATCATGGGTGCAAAGATATGGCTAAGAGAAGATGAAGGCAAGCATGGAAATGGTTCCCAAATCTCTCATCCACCAAATATGCCTCCCTAGCATCTCAATTCATCATTTTGATCAAAGCAAGTCAAAGGGTTTGAGGTTTGTGTCCCAAGGAAACCCTAATTCATCTGATCATCCACAATGCCTTGCTCATGAAGCAACCTCAGCCCATGGTCAAATACAATCAAGGGAAGTTCTTTAATTCATCATTTCATGCATATTTGATCTTATTTGAATGTCCTCAATCATCAATTCATCAAGATATGAGTTGTGGACTTGAGAAGTTGATCAGTCAATTCATCTGACTATTTTGAAATGCACTGAGACCTAACTTTTTATGTGTTAGTCAAATGGAGATGATACCAAAAGAAAAAATGTTCTCAAGGACAACATGAACAACTTTCATGTTCATCAAAAATTGATTTGAAGCTTGGAAGGTCACCCCCCATTCCAAGACATTATAGGTCATTTTGACTGAAACCCTAATTTTGGGCCAACTTCCCAAGAACATAACACATTCATTGTTTATTATTTTGAGGTGGGATCAAATGAATTGGAAATATTATTGTGTCTACTTCAAATGTTATGTTGAACAAAATTTCATAATCTCAAATGAAATACATGTGATAATGCAAAACATTTTAGGTCACTTTGGACCAAATGCATTGAAAGGCAAAAAAGTCCAATTTCAAGTGCCCATAACTTCTTCATAAAAACTCCAAATGATGCAAAATTTAAGTCCATTGTTATTGTCTTGAAACTATCTACAACTTTTATGTTGGAGGTTTTTACATTTGAGGCTTGCATCATCAAAATAGAAGGGCTTGAAGTTGGACCAATTTGGCAAAATTCTCAAAGGCATGCTTTGCACTATGAACTTCATGGCCTGTTTTCATAAATTTCCACACTTCAAATGAGTTTTTGGCCAACATAACATTTGTTCCTTATGTCAAGACCTTTCTAACCATTACCAACATGCTTATGTTTGGATTTTCTAATTGGCATTTTCGACGAGGTGAAGTTTTAGGCACAATTATGGAATTCATGATGGAACTTCATGCACAAGCAAATTCAAAGCAAACCACACGTCCATTTCATTTCAGACTGAACTCAGCTTGCATTTGCACTTGATCTTGGGCCTCACATGCGCCTGTACAGGCCCATGCATGGAGGACCCAATTCTCATGCACACGAATTCTTCATGACTTTACATCAGCTTCAGCTATAAATACATGCCATGCTTCATTCATTTCTCATCCCTGAATCAACCTGAAACTCTGCAGAAATCTCTCCAAACCATACTCTAAAGGAATTTTGCTTTTTCACTTGAAATTTTCAGATCCAATTCTCAACTTCCTTGGTTGATTATTGGACTCTAATTCCTTAGCCTTGCCTCCTTTTCATCTCTAGAACAAGCTGCAAGCAAGTGTGTTGAAGGATCGTGCTCCACATATCTGCATTTAGAAGGTTGATGTTCAAACTTATTTGCTTCGAAACTCTTCATTTATAGCTTGTTTCTTGTTTCCTTTTGCTTGGCTAAAGTCCTCTCAATAGAGGCAACTTGTATGTGCTTTCAATTTTACAAATCCATGAAGTTTCAGTTGAACACCATATTTTTCAACCTCTGGTTTCTCTTACCATGGAGATCTAGAGTGAAAATGGTTGGTACAGGGGTGATGTACATCACCCCATCTTTCCAATGATATAAGGATCGCTTGTTTTCATCAAGTTTTTAGAACCTGCAACTCTGGCCGGAAACTCCATGCTCGCCGGAGAAGACGGTGGTGTACACCACCGTCCGTTTGCCAGTTTGAATCCTAGCCGTTGATGATGATTTCCAGATTGAATCATGGCTCTTGGATCTTATGACTTTTTTTTATTCCACATGTTACTCAGTTGACCAGGGACCATCGTGCGTGCGCATCTCACATTCGTCTGATCAGCCACGTCAATTAATGAGGCTTGATCAGACGCCTCTCCTTTTTTCTGATTTTCTAATTTCCATTTTATTTTCTTTAATTCTTTTTTATTTCAAAAATTCATAACTTCTTCATTTTTAATCCAAAAAATATGGGACCAATTGCATTCTTCTCCATTTAAATTCTAGTTTCTAAAAATGATTTTTAACATTTTTTATTTTGTCATTTGATATTTTTTGTGAATTTTCTCTTTTCTGGTTATTTTTAATTCATTTTAAATAGTTTTTGATATTCAAAAAATACAAAAATATTTTCTCAACCTATTTGAATGATGGTGGATCTATGAAAAATATTCTCATCAATATTTTAATTGATTTGAGATTTATTTGAGATTTTAGTTCAATTAGGTCATTTTTATTCATTTTTTAATTGATTAAAAACAGTTTCTGACTTTTAAAAATGCTGAAATTTTTTGTCAAACTTTTTTTGACCTTGTTGAACTTGGGGTAAATCACTCTAACTTTCAAAAGTTGATTTGAAGTGATTTTGAAGTTTGACCTTTCTTTAATATTTTGATTCAAGTTTATTTTGAATATTAAAAAATGCAAAAAATATTTTGTTCATTTCTTGACTTCCAATCTTCATGTCATTTCTGTTTTTGATTGCTTGACCATGATCCTCAATGTCATTTGGTCAACACTTGTTGATTGGTACATTCCATTTCATTTAATGCACTTTATTCTTTCCATTTTCATTATCCATTATTCATCTCCCTCTTCTTCTTCTTTTCCTTTTGATCAATGAGTTAAAGGTTGATAAGTTAGTATTGATTATGAAGGTTTAATCTTCCTCAATCCAAATCTAATTCATCTTGATCAAATGATCTAGTGAATGGCTTTGTATTAAGGATAAGTTGCTTGCTAAATCATGCAAAGGACTTAAACCAATACAAGATCAATTCTCTTTCTTTCTTTTGGCATGGCAAGTTGTTGGAACTTGATTCACTAATCAAGACTTCTAACTTGTGTTGTTGCCTACATTATTATTGACCGGCCTCAGATAGTTGTGACTTCTACATAAGTCCAATTACGATTGCTTAACATAGCGCTAAATTTGCCTTATGGCACACTAACTACTAACACTAAACATTAACCATTAACATTTACTTTTTGAACTTTACATTTAGGCAATTTACTATTCTTGTACATATTATTCATTTTCTTTTTCCTTTGCTCACTTGAGCACATGTTTATGTTAATGCAATTTGCCTTTTGCTCACTTGAGCACATAATTGTGTATATACTATTGTGCTTGTGTTTTGTTTTAATTGTTGTGGACCAAATGCAAAGAATTGGACAAAATGGACTTAAACTTTAGGACTTTCCCTATGCAAATTTGAAGTCAAAGAGCAACTAGGCATTGGGCCTTTAGAATGCTATAAATGTTGAAGATGACTTTGAAAGGATCCACTTCTAAATTCTTCTTGTCCATTCCTTGTTTGTTTGCTAGAATCTTTTAATGTGTGTGTTCTTGTGCTAGGGATTCCAACTTGATTCAAATTGAGGAACCATTACCATGAGCTTCTAAGAGAGAGAGAGATCCAAGATACATTGAGGAGCTTTCCAAGAGTTCATTTGATTATTGATTGCTTAAGTTTATGCTTATGTGATTGCTTATTCCAAAGGATGGGAGCTACTTGGATCATCAATATGATCTCAAGAGAGGAACTCCATTTGTGGTTTTGCTTCTTATTCCTTACCTCTTGTATGTTTAGGACTCTAGCCATTCTTCTTCTTCTCTCCACTCTAACCCAAGCCAAAACTTTTGTGCAAACATTTAACACTTGTTTTCAACATTAGAAACTTAAGCCTCATGCTTTTGATTTTTAAACTCTTCCTTTCATAACACTTATCTTGAATTGAACTTCTAAGTCAACTTTGACCATATTTTGTACATACTTTTCATTGGTAAATATAACCCATTCAAATACTTTTGTGGTTTCAATGGCCACTTTCTTATCAAAACTTTTTTTCATAACCTTTAGCTATTAGGTTTGAGTTATCCTTGAGGTAGATGTAATACTCACCTATATCCTTAGTGATGGACAATGAGTCTTCCATGCTTATTATAGGGTTAACCCTTCACTAGCATGTTGAAGCTATCCTCACATGGTGGATTTGTGGTTTTAGGTTGAGTTTTCTCCCTTGGATAACAAAAGACCTTAAGGCTTTTGGACCAATTAATTCACCAACTCATTTTGAGATTTTTACCCCGAACTACGAGGTTTTGATCCTAATCTTTCTTAAGATGGTACGTAGGTAATGGGTTTATCCATTCAAACACAAAATGTAAATAAATTTGTACATTATTTTCTCATCTCTTCAATCATGTTTGCACAAATAAATTTTCACAAAATACCAACCTTACAACAAGTGTGAAAAGGGCTCCCTAGGAGTACCTAGGATGTTTTGGGTGCTTAAAACCTTCCCATTGCATAACCAACCCCCTTACCCAGATCTCTGACATTTTTACTAGTTTTTGATTCAATAAAACTTTTAGGTTTTTGTTCGCTTTCTAACCATTCCTTTGGATAAATAGAAGTGCGGTGGTGACTCGACTTGTATGGTTTACCTTGGATTTAGTCAATATCTCTAATGGTAACGAATACCCCGCTACAGGATGTCAAGTAAGATGGTTCAACATTTTGTTGAACAAATGCAGTCTGAATTTGAGATGAGTCTTGTTGGAGAACTAACTTATTTTCTTGGCCTGCAAGTCAAGCAGATGGAAGATTCTATCTTTCTATCTCAAAGTAAATATGTCAAGAATATAGTTAAGAAGTTTGGCATGGAGAATGCAAGCCACAAGAGGACACCTGCTCCTACTCATCTGAAGTTGTCTAAAGATGAAAATGGTGTCAGTGTGGATCAAAGTCTCTACAGAAGTATGATAGGGAGTCTGCTATATCTTATAGAAAGCAGACCTGACATTGCTTTTGCTGTAGGTGTATGTGCTAGATATCAAGCTGAACCAAAGGTGAGCCATATAAACCAAGTGAAAAGGATCCTGAAATATGTCAATGGCACTTATGACTATGGGATGCTATACACTCATGGATCTGATTCTATGTTGTCTGGATATTGTGATGCTGATTGGGCTGGAAGTGCTGATGATAGGAAAAGTACATCAGAAGGATGTTTCTTCTTGGGGAACAATCTAATATCATGGTTTAGTAAGAAGAAAAATTGCGTTTCTCTGTCTACTACCGAAGCTGAATACATAGAAGCTGGAAGTATTTGTTCTCAACTGGTGTGGATGAAACAAATGCTGACTGAATACAATGTCACACAAGATGTCATGACATTGTACTGTGACAACCTGAGTGCTATAAACATCTCAAATAACCCTATTCAGCACATCAGGACCAAACATATTGATATCTGTCACCATTTTATTAGAGAACTTGTGGAGGATAAGATTGCAGCCTTACAGCATGTTGCTACTGAGATGCAGTTAGCTGATATTTTTACAAAGGCATTGGATGCAAATCAATTTGAATTCCTGAGAGGGAGATTAGGGATTTTCATTTATGAAAATTTGTAGCAATTAATATAGAGTGGAAAAAGTACTTAAATTATAGTCTATTTTCCTAAAATAAAGTGCCCCCATTATGGTAAATCATTACCTTGTATTGGAAATACCATCTATTCCATCTTCACACGCTACCCCCATAACCCCATTACCTAATCCAACTATTCCATCTTCCTTTTCCTTCTCCACAAACCTCTGCTAGGGCAACCTTACTTTTTCCAGAAAAACTCCAAAATGTCACAACATCAAGATACATCTACTTCTAAAAATACTAAGTCTACTCCAAAATTTAGTGTTTCTCCCATGGGCGTCCCTGATGATGAGATTCTGGATGTTGCTCCTCTCTTTGTTATTCCCGCCGCGGACATTGATTTGAACCAACCCATATCCATTGATGCCTCCGCTTCTGCATGTTCCAATCAAGGTAATCCCTCTAGTATTCCGTCAGGTTCAACTCCTGTCACTAAGTATAAGGAAGGAACACACTATACTGATCGTGTTATAAGAGACATAGTTACTAGAATTCTTAATGAAGGCCACTCTGTGAAGGGGGTTTCTACTCCCCTTGCTCAAATGTATCCCCCTCCTGAGGTTGAACAACCTAGTGGTAAGGGTGATGATTCCTCCAGTTCTGAAAAGGCCTTGGCTGCTGAAGGGTTACACTCTATAGGGCAAACCGTGTCTGACAAAGGGAAATTTGTGGCCTCTAACATGGCTAATGCTTCTCACTCTGAGAAGCATGATGATGCAAATGTTGTGATTAATCTAGAGGATGGTAGCTCTGATGATCAAGAGGAAAGCTTGATTCATCACATAAAGCCAAGTGTGGCTAAACGCATGAAGACTCGTAAAGGAAAATCTGTGGCTGAACTTATGTCAGCTATTGAAGCTAAGAAGACTGCTGTCATTGGTCCTTCCAAACCATGGAGCAAGGTTGAAATAAAGAAGAGGAAGGTCAGAGATGATTCTGAGCCTGAAGAGGATGTTGAGGAAGATGTCCCTGACATCTCGCCTGTGAAGAAAACTACTGTTAGAAAGTCTCCTGTTAAAGTACCTGCTGTTCATTTGGATAACATCTCCCTCCATCTTGAAGATGGAGCTGCTAAGTGGAAATTTGTGACTCAGAGAAGGGTAGCTGTGGAAAGGGAATTGGGAAAAGATGTTGCTGATGTCAAGGAGGTCATGGACCTGATACAAGTTGCTGGGATTTTGAAGACTGTTGCTGGGTTCTCTCAATGCTACGAAGGTTTAGTCAAGGAATTTATTGTTAATATTCCCGAGGATATTTCTGATAAGAACAACAAGGAGTTCTGCAAGGTGTATGTGAGGGGTAAGTGTATAATATTCTCTCCTACTATTATTAATAATTTTCTAGGCAGAAATAATGAGGGTGCAGGAGAATTAGAGGTTACAGACAATCAGGTCTGTAGGGAGATTATAGCTAAGCAGGTAAAAGTTTGGCCTTTTAAAAAGCATCTTCCTGCTGGGAAGTTGACTATCAAGTACGCTATCCTGCATAAAATAGGAGTTGCTAACTGGGTCCCTACCAACCATATCTCCACCATTGCTAATACTCTTGGGAGGTTTATTTTTGCTGTTGGGACAAAAGTGAAATTTGACTATGGTAGATATATGTTTGATCAAATCATCAAGCACGCAACTACTAATGCAGTTAAGCTGCCAATTGCTTTTCCCTCTATGATCTGTGGAATTATCTTGAATCAACATCCTGGTATTCTGTGCTCAAATGATTTACCTAGTAGGAGAAAACCAACTCTGTCTGTGCACTACAAACTCTTTGAAGGCAGTCATGTCGAGGATATTGTCATGACATCTGCCATGAGGAGGCCAGTCTCAAAAGTTGGAGCAATTGCTGAGCTTAAGGAGACATGCAAAGAGCTAGGTGAAGGGATTAGGGTAGCCACAACTAGAAAACAATCTTTGGAAGCCTTGATTGAAAGCTTAGAGCAGGCTGAGGGTGAAAATGTTGAACATGCTAATGTCATCCATGAAGAAGAAGCTGAAGCCCACACCTCTAGTGAGAGGTCTGCTAACAATGATGATGCGAGTGGCAATTCTGCTTCTGGTGCTGCTGAAGAGGCTGCAAACTCAAGCTCTACTGAGTAGCTCTCTTGACTTTGGTCCCTCTTGTTTTGATGGGTTTCTTGGTTTTTTGGTGGATTTCTTAGTGTTTTTTGGTTTGTTTCTCAGAATTCTTACAGCTGTGTATGTACTTGGTGATGTAACTCTTTCACTTCTGGTATTTCTGTTAATGACTAGATAGACATTTATTTTGTGTATTTTAGCTAAAAAGGGGGAGAAGTAGTTGTAGATGTAGCTGAGTATCTTAGCTTAGCTCTGTAGTATTGTTGTTGCTCTGCTTGTCTGATACAATGGGAGAATTCTGGTGTTTATTTGTTTGGTACAGGGGGAGAATTCTCTGTGTTCTGTTTGTGTGAAGCAGTATGGTTGTTGCTTGTTGTGGACTGGCTTAAGGGGGAGCTGTTGTGTTATGGGAAGTTGCATGGACTTGAGGGAGAGTACAAGCACTTATGTGTCATGATGTTTTCTAGTTGATTCTTGCTAGTGTTGTATGTGCAAGTGCTTGTGTGTTTACTAGTTGTTATTTTTGCTAGTGATGTGTGTATGTTTTCTTCTGCTGCTGAACTGATGCTCTGATTGATTTCTTGTGAACGTGTGATCTGTTGTTAGTTTTAGCCAAAATTTGCCAAAGGGGGAGTTTGTTGGTTCTATGAATTGGCATCAATTTTGGTAAAACTTAGTGTTATCACAAGATGTCACGCTTGTAGTCTTGACATGTGATATCAGCTTTCTGTAGGTTTTTTGATATGGTTGTGCTGGATTTATTCAAGAAGTCAGACCCGATGTTACGACATGTGCATACAGAACATTCAGTCTGAATGTTATGTATTTTGTTGTTGCGCTTTTCATGCCAGTCTTTGTGTGCTTATGTGGAGATTGCATGCATTATTCAAGGAGTAATTCTATTTAAAGCCAGAATATTCTGTTTCCCGAAAAGGAATGATTCACTGCTATTTCTTAGGGAATACGCAACAAATAGAATTAGGGTTTCATGCTGCCCAAGCCCATTTAGAAAGCTTCTATTTAAAGACTATGTAAACCCTGTTTTAGATATAGAAAACACGAACCACGAAGTGAGTGAGTATTAGGGTTTTAGTCTTATGTGCGTTTGTGAATTGTGAGCCATTCATCCATCTTGTTGATGTGTGAATTGGACTGAGTTTTTGAGTTATAATTTGTCCACTCTAAGCTTTGAAGTACGAGTGTATTTGTTTACTTGATTGAAGCTTTTAAGCAAGATCAAGTGTGTGTCCTTGAAGTGTGTCTTCTTTCTTTTTGGTATTTGTTCTAGTATCACTGTTGTGATTGAGGGGGAGTGAGTAAGGTCTCATGTCTAAGAGTTCTTAGATAGAAATCACACGGGTAGAGATTAGGTGAAAATACTGTAACTTGAAGTTGTTTACCGAGAGTCTTTGAACTAATTCTGTTTAGTGGATTTCCTTCCTGGCTTGGTAGCCCCCAGACGTAGGTGTGTTTACACCGAACTGGGTTAACAATTGCTTGTTTCATTTTTCAATTGTTTCCTGGTTTTTATTCTGTTCATATTTTACTTGTTGTTCAGATATTAGTGTCGTGACATTACCTTCGACATCTCATATCTGATACCAAAATTTCAATTGGTATCAGAGTAGGCATCCTACTCTGGTTCTAGGTGAGATCTTGGGACGTTACTTTATGGTACTATGGACAGAGACAGAGGATCTGTAAATAGACCACCAATTCTGGATGGATCTAACTATGATTACTGGAAACCTCGGATGGTAGCCTTCTTGAAATCTTAGGACAATAAGACTTGGAAAGCTGTTCTAATAGGCTGGGAACATCCTTACATTACTAAGGATGGAAAAGTTACAACTGATAAGAAGCCTGAGGAAGAATGGACCAAGGAGGAAGATGAACTATCTCTTGGAAACTCTAAAGCATTGAATGCTATATTCAATGGGATTGATAAGAACATCTTCAGACTGGTGAACAATTGTGAGGTGGCTAAAGATGCTTGGGATATTCTCAAAACCACTCATGAAACTGTATCTTGAAATTGTATCCCCTCGACTAACCTTTTTGGGAATGATTGACTTCTCATGCTTTTAGGGTGGCCTGCCCCAATATGAGCCTTGAAGTAACTATGCCCCTGTCTGGCTGATTTAGAGAGATTTGTAGAATCTCAACGTGGTTTCCCCAGATTGACGGACTCTTGAAGAGATCTGAGCTATGGGATACCAGGAATTTGTTTCCTTGATGTCCACTAACGGTTCGAATGTAAAATGCTTATTTCGAAAATGATAATTGAAATGTCATGATCATGCAAGTTTTGAAAACTCAAGTGTGTTCACTAATATTGTGACATCTAGTGAACGAATCATTAATTAGAATTCCATATCAATATCAATACGAATGACAAGAAAATCTTTAGGAGTCATCTTAACGCGATGTTACCATAGTATGCTTCCAAAATAAGCCCTACTTCAATTAGGTCTTTTGAGGATTGTAACATGGCCTGGTTCACGGTTTTAGAAAGAAAGGATATAAGGCTCAAAACCTATTCTAACCCACCCATTCTTCGTGATGTTCTCCATTCCTATGTTCAGTTAGCTTAGAATAACCATCCATCTTTCAGAAAAGGATTTTGGATAATATTAGAGATGGTTAAGGAACCTAATGAGAGTTTGGAGTGATAATCACTCGCCTTCTGCTTTTGTTTGCAGTCACAGAGATTTACTCTTGCCGAGGATTTTAGAATTGATCCTCTTGTCTCTTTTATTTTGCTTTCCCTGATTTTTGCCTGGGATGGTCCTCTGGGTCGTCCGCCCACAGGGATGCCCTAATTTTTTCCTAAGTCAATCTTGTTTTCAAGTTCTTGACTTAGCGAGCTTTTGATTTTTCATTTGATTTTTCTTATTTCGTCTTTTCTTTTGGAGCAAATCCTATGACACTGCTTTCTTGATTTATCGTACGGGTCGTGACTATCTCACTCATTTTGTTGGTAAGGGATAACCATTTGAATTTGTGATCCCATCTTCTTGAGAGGGATATGATATGATTGATCACTTGATCTAATATTCTCCTTCTGAAATTTGAATGCAAGTATAAAATAACTGAAGACTACCATGCCCCTGGTTAAACATGAGGGTTGTATGTGTTAAAGAAAGAATGTAACACCCACATATAATATATGTCTAGAATACATATTATACATAGTGTAAAACTGGTACTGAACACATAAGCGCCTAGCGGCACGATGTACACATACATAGACATGCCCAAAATAAATACAACATGGCACAAAATATACACAAAAGTTCCCAACATAAAACTACTGATCTAGATCATTAAACAATGATCTCAAAATATATGCACAACGGAGTAGCCATCAACCATCAGGTAAGTAAGACATCACCCTATCTTGTCCTTACCCTTCATCTGCTTAGGACTACCTGAAAAATAATCAACAACATGGGGTGAGATAATAATCTAAGTGGGTTCCCTATCTTATGGGTCCACTCGGCTCTACAGGATTTCCTAATCAATATTCAACTCATATTCAACTCAAGTCAACAAGGGAACTAAGACTTAAGTGATGGGAAAACTAACTCACAATGTATGGCAACATGCACCTGAGTTCTCATAACTCAACCACAATCATTATTCAGATCACGACACATCAATCCCCGAACGGACTTACGTCTAAGCCAGGCCCGGTTCATGCATGCTCGTATGATTCGACTTTCGTGGTGGATATTGGGTCCTCTATAAGGCTTAATCCCCAATTCAAGCGACCGTCACCCGTATGAGGGCTCAAACCCAATTGAGGCTCGAATCATCGGTCTCACATCCCAATGCTTACTCATCTAAGCATACCAAATAGAGACGTGCACCATCAAAGAAAACACACATTCTGAATACATGATCGGTTCCATAATTCATCGGGTCCACGAACCATAACAAAATCCATCAATCACATGTGACTTCATTCACCACAATACACAGACAATAACATGGCATGTTCCATACAATGCGTCTCATTCTCAATCATGACGACAATTCGTCCACGACCTCCACATAAGCTTCATACGAATAAATATCGTCATTTAATGTTATCTAAGTTATAAACCTCACACATGACCTAATACCAATCCTAGGTTAACTTACTAGATTCATTATGTAATTTTTACCATTAGCATGTATTCAACATAAGCATAACATCACAAATGATTAATGGATAGAAGAATGCATTTAGAAACACTTAAGAAATGGATTTTGAAGTTTTTAACATAAGTCAATCGATTGGTTAGGAAGGCCCAATCGATTGGTTCCTCTCACATTTCTGTTTTTCAAAGTTTGTCGAGGATCAATCAATTGATCCTGAGTGTCAATCGATTGGCTAACTAAAATTTTCCACTGTTCATAAACAGAAAGTTTGTGTAATCGATTGTAATGCACTATCAATTGATTGGTCCTGTCAAAATCACATTTTCTGCAAAACAAAAGGGTTGTGCAATCGATTGGTTGCAAGGACCAATCGATTGGTTCACTCACATTTTCACTTTTCCATTTCATAGAACACCACTTCCTCTGTTAAACCATTTCCAACAAAACACGCACTACTTCTTCCAACCAACCCATTACACTACAAGCTTATATACACATATATAACTAGTTCATAACCACAAGGATTTCAAGGTCATAACCATAATCAACCATCTAACCACAATCACAATAAATCATGTAATCATAACAATCATAAGAACAGATTAACCACGTATCCATGGAAATCAACAAGAGCCCACCTCAAGAATGGAAGAGGAAAAGTTGTTGAAGATGAGACGAGGATGAAGATGATGGTGTTGGTTCCAAGCTTTCTTCTTCTTCTTTTTCTTCTCCATTAGCCTTGTTTCTCTTCTTCTACCTTTCCCTTGAGCTACTTCTTTCTTTCTATCCTTTCCTTTTCTTCTGGTGGATCTACTGAGAGATATACACAGGGCAAATATGTTATAACATATGGTGGCGAGTGAGTCAAAAGTCACTAGCAAGTGGCCATGATTATTTGTGTGGTTTCTAGTAGCAGCAAATATCTCAAGTGGCACTAATCTTGTAATATTTTTTCTACCAGACGTATTGACCAATTATTAGTGTTATCAAAATATCCCAATTAATAAAAGGTCAGTCCTAATTAATATTAATTAAGTCAACTGAACTCACTATTTACTCTATTTATCCAAATTGACAACTTTTAGAGCACATAGGAACTCATTGACCTCAATTAATAGGAATTTTGGTATTTAAGAAAATACAGGGTATTACATCCCCCCCCCCTTAAATAAAATCCGTCCTCGAATTTAAATATTACCTGAAATAGGTGAGGGTAAGCTTCTCGCATTTCTGACTCCAGTTCCCAGGTAGCATCTCCTGGATGTGATTCATCCCACTGAACCTTAACAAGAGGAATCTCCTTATTCCTTAATACCTTAACTTCTCGTCCTGCAATGCGACTTGGTAGAGGTTCGAAAGTCAGATCTGCTTCTACTTCTATTGAATCTGGAAGGATAGGCTGGAGAGAATCTGGAATGAACTTTCGATGTTTAGATGCGTGAAAGACGTCATGCATTTCTGATAGAGAAGGTGGTAAAGCTAATTTGTAGGCTACTTATCTAATCCTTTCTATAATCTGGTATGACGCTATATATCTCTGACTTAGCTTCTGTGACTTAAACGACCCTTCCAGTCTCAACCTCGGAGTCACCTTCAAAAACACATGATCACCTTCATCAAATTTGAATGGTCTTCTCAAGTGATCCACATAACTCTTTTGACGATCTTGTGCATTCTTCATCTTAACACGGACCATCCTTATATTTTCGGTAGTCTCTTGAATGGTCTCCGGTCCTAAGATCCTTTCTTCACCCACTTTCGTCCAGCATAAAGGTGTCCTACTTTTCAGTCCATACAAGGCTTCATAAGGAGCTATCCTAATACTGGCATGATAACTATTGTTATATGTGAATTCAATCAATGGTAAATGCTCCTTCCAATTCCCTCCACTTCCAAGTACATAAGCTCTTAACATATCTTCTAGTGTCTGAATCGTCTGTTCAGTCTGACCATCCATTTGAGGATGATTAGAAGTACCTAAACACAATCTCGATCCCATAGCTTGCTGGAGTGCTTTCCAAAATCTCGAAGTAAACTTGGGGTCTCTATCGGACACAATGCTAGTTGGAACACCGTGTAGTCTAACAATTTCTGAAATGAACAACCGTGCAAGATGACTTTCCTTGTAAGTAGTCTTCAAGGCCAAGAAGTGCGGGGACTTAGTCAACCGATCCACAATCACCCAAATTGAATCATAACCACCTTGGGTCCAAGGTAACCCTAACACAAGATCCATTGAAATACTATCCCATTTCCAAACTGGAATCTCTAAAGGTCGTAATAAACCACCTGGCTTCTGATGTTCAATCTTTACCTACTGGTATACTATGCATTCTGACACATACTCTGCAATATCCCTTTTCATTCTAGGCCACCAATAGTCTTTCTTCAAGTCTTGATACATCTTTGACGAATCTGGATGTATAGTAAACACCCCTTGTGAGCTTCCTCCAAAACTTTTCCTTTCAGCTCGACATCATTCGGAACACAAATCCTTTGATTAAACAGAATGACTCCATCCGATGACTAAGCGAAACCGGGTTGAGTCGACATCTCATGCAACTTCTCATCTATCATTTGTCCTCGTCGGGTCTCTTCCCTTAGGTTAGAAGTAACATTCAAATTTCCTATTTAAAATAAATTTCCTTTCGGGTAAGTCTAGTCATTGGTAATGCCATATGCGAAAACCCCTTCATAAACCTTCGATAGTAACCTGCCAAACCCAAGAAACTTCTGACTTCAGAAGAATTCTTCGGTCTTTCCCAATTAATAACTGCTTCAACTTTAGATGGATCCACTGATACTCCTCCTCTCTATATTACATGACCAAGGAACTTCACTTCGTTCATCCAAAATTCACACTTACTTAACTTGGCAAAAAGTTTATTCTCTTGCAGTACTTATAGAAAAATTCTTAGGTGTTCTCCGTGCTCTTGAGGAGTACGAGAATAAATAAGAATGTCATCAATAAAGATCACCACGAACTGGTCCAAGTAAGGTTGAAATATCCGATTCACACAGTCCATGAAAACAGAAGGGGCATTCATCACACCAAACGGCATTACAAGGAACTCATAATGGCCATATCGGGTTCTAAATACGGTCTTTGGTACATTCGAACTCTTAAATCTTATTTGATGATAGCCTGATCGTAGATCAATCTTCGTGAACACGCAAGCTCCTTTCAACTGATCTAACAAGTCGTCTATCCTGGGCAGAGGATACTTGTTCTTAATGGTAACTTTATTTAACTAGAGATAATCAATACACAACCTCACACTACCATCCTTCTTCCTTACTAATAATACTGAAGCTCCCCATGGTGAGACACTAGTTCAGATGAAATGATTGGTTAACAACTCTTCCCATTGATTATTCAACTCTCTCAACTCGAGTGGCGCCATGCGATACAGAGAAACAGAGATTGGAGCCATCCTAGGTATTAGATCAATAGAGAATTTCACTTTCTTTTCAGGAGAAAGAGAGGTGACATCCTCAGGGAAAACTTTCGGAAATTCACAAACAACAGGAATTTGCGTAACACTCAGATTATCATTAGATTCCTTGGTAAGTACCAAGAGAACTGACTTTTCATTCTCAAATAAGAAATTAACCATACCAACCGTACCTTCCAAGATAGTAGTTAGCACATCCCTTGGAGTAGCTTCACTAGATGGAATGATAATCAACTTCTCTTCACATCCAATAAACACTGAATTGGCAGAAAGCCAATCCATCCCCAAAACCACGTCAACCTTCTTAAATGGTAAACAAATAAGATCAATATGGAAAATTCTACCATTCACCGAGAGCGAACAATTTTCACAAATCAACGGTGTCTCAACTACATCATCCATGGCGGTAGTAACCACCATAGGAGGAGACAAGGGAATTGCTTGTAAGCAAAGACGCTTCATGCACTGAATTGATACAAAAGAGTGTGTCTCCCCACAATCAAACAATACAAAACAAGGATGATTATTAACGAGACTCATACCAATAATTAAGGCATTGTTGCTTTCAGCCTTCCTTGCATCCAAAGTATAAATTCGACCAATGCCCCTCCCCTACATCTGATTCTTATTCTAAGGACATTCCCTAGACATGTGTCCCTCTCTCTGATAAGTAAAACACCTAATTCCACTTACAACACATCTTCCAAAATAAACCTTCTACATACTTGACATTGAGGAGGTTGGTTAGGTCTTGCATGTTGCACCTGTCTTCTTTTGAAGGGTCGAGGTCTATGCCTGATTTGATGACTTGGTCCTCCCTGGTTCATCTGGCCAACTCCATACTAGTCAATCTCTCCTTGAACCTTTTTCAAATTATTCTCAATCACACTATATTGTCTTTGCACCCCTACACAGGCAGGGAGCGCTCTTTCCATGTTGGGTGTCCTCCCATAAGCCTCCATATGATTTAATCCACCATGAAACTCAGGAGGATTCATGCGAAAGAAATGCTAGAAATCCCCACCCGTAACTTCTTGTGGAGTCACTTGAGGTTGTTGACCACCATACAACTGTTGCATCCTCTACTGCATGAATTGGTTCTATGGTTGCTGCATCGGTTGCACAAACTGAGGCCATTGAAAACCTTCACTACCACTTGGAGGTTCGGAGTCTGAATTATGAGTTCTGGGTCTACCGCGACCTCTGCGTCTGCTAGCCATGATCCTTAATGTCGAACTAATATGATTAATTTGATCAGGCTCAATACTATGAACATAACACCAAGGACAATGATGACAACCCACATATGAGGCAAAAAGAAATACTTATAATATTTCATGGGTAGGTCGAGGATACGACCTGCTCTGATACCAACTGTAACACCCACATATAATATATGTCTAGAATACATATTATACATAGTGTAAAACTGGTACTGAAATACATAAGCGCCTAGCGGCATAGTGTACACATACATATACATGCCCAAAATAAATACAACATTGCATAAAATGTACACAAAAGTTCCCAACATAAAACTACTGATCTAGATCATTACAACGATCTCAAAATATATGCACAGTGGAGTAGCCATCAACCATCAGGTAAGTAAGACATCACTCTATCATGTCCTTACGCTTCACCTGCTCAGAACCTCTTGAAAAATAATCAACAACATGGGGTGAGATGATAATCTCAGTGGATTCCATATCTTATGGGTCCACTCGGCTCTACAGGGTTTCCTAATCAATATTCAACTCATATTCAACTCAAGTCAACAAGGGAACTAAGACTTAAGTGATGGGGAAACTAACTCACAATGTATGGCAACATGAACTTGAGTTCTCATAACTCAACCACGATCATTATTCAGATCACGACACATCAATCCCCGAACGGACTTACGTCTAAGCCAGGCTCGATTCATGCATGGTCGTATGATTTGATTTTCGCAGTGGATATCGGGTCCTTTATTAGGCTTAATCCAAAGTTCAACCAACCGTCACCTGTATGGGCCTCTAACCCACTTAGGGTATCTTTCACCGTACGAGTCTCTAACCCATTTAGGTGTCCACCTTTCCCCCACGTCCTCCGTGGTTGGGGCTCAAACCCAATAGAGGCTCGAATCATCGGTCTCACATCCCAATGCTTACTCATCTAAGCATACCAAATAAAGAAGTGCACCATCAAATAAAACACACATTCTGAATACATGATCGGTTCCACAAATCATCGGTTCCATGAACCATAACAAAATCCATCAACCACATGTGACTTCATTCACTATAATACATAAATAATAACATGACATGTTCCATACAATGCTTCTCATTCTCAATCGTGACGAAAATTCGTCCACGACCTCCACATAAGCGTCGTACGAATGAATACTGTCATTTAATGTTATCTAAGTTATAAACCGCACACATGACCTAATACCAATCCTAGGTTAACTTACTAGATTCATTATGTAATTTTCACCATTAGCATGTATTCAACATAAGCATAGCCTCACAAATAATTAATGGTTAGAAGAATGCATTTAGAAACACTTAAGAAATGGATTTTGGAGTTTTTAACATAAGTCAATCGATTGGTTGGGGAGGCCCAATCGATTGGTTCCTCTCACATTTCTGTTTTTCAAAGTTTGCTGAGGATCAATTGATTGATCCTGAGTGTCAATCAATTAGCTCACTAAAATTTTCCACTATTCATAAACAGAAATTTGTGCAATCAATTGTAATGCACTATCAATCGATTGGTCCTGTAAAAATCATATTTTTTGCAAAACAAAAGGGCTGTGCAATCGATTGGTTGCAAGGACCAATCGATTGGTACACTCACATTTTCACTTTTCCATTTCACAGAACACCACTTCTTCTATTAAACCATTTCCAAAAAAACACCCACTCCTTCTTCCAACCAACCCATCACACTACAAGCTTATATACGCATAAATAACAAGTTCATAATATCAAGGATTTAAAGGTCATAACCACAATCAATCATCTAACCACAATCACAACAAATCGTGTAATCACAATAATCATAAGAACACATCAAGCACGTATCCATGGAAATCAACAAGAGCAAGAGAAATATTCATCATATAGCATGGATTTTCATGATTTATCTATGATTCTACAACCCTAATCTTCTAGAAGTCTAGGGTTTTTAACTAGAACCCACCTCAAGAATGGAAGAGGAGAAGTTATTGAAGATGAGATGAGGATGAAGATATTGGTGTTGGTTCCAAGCTTTCTTCTTCTTCCTCTTCTTCTTCTTCTTCTCCATTAGCCTTGTTTCTCTTATTCTATCTTTCCCTTGAGCTACTTCTTTCTTTCTATCATTTCCTTTTCTTCTGGTGGCTCTACTGAGAGATATACACAGGGAAAGTGTGTTATAACATGTGGTGGTGAGTGATTCAAAGGTCATTAGCAAGTGGCCATGATTATTTGTGTGGTTATTAAGTGGTTTCTAGTAGCAACAAATATCTCAAGTGGCACTAATCTTGTAATATTTGTTCTACCAGAGCTATTGACTCATTATTAGTGTTACCAAAATGTCCCAATTAATAAAAGGTCAGTACCAATTAATATTAATTAAGTCAACCTGAACTCACTATTTACTCTATTTATCCCAATTGACAACTTTTAGAGCACATAGGAACTCATTGACCTCAATTAATAGGAATTTTGGTATTTAAGGAAATACGGGGTATTACATCCTCCCCCATAAATGAAACTCATCCTCGAATTTAAATATTACCTGGAAGAGGTGAGGGTAAGCTTCTCGCATTTCTGACTCTAGTTCCCAAGTAGCATCGCCCGGATGTGATTCATCTCATTGAACCTTAACAAGATGAATCTCCTTATTCCTTAATACCTTAACTTCTCGTCCTGCAATGCGACTTGGTAGAGGTTTGAAAGTCATATCTGCTTCTACTTCTATTGAATCTGGAAGGATAGGCTGAAGAGAATTTGGAATGAACTTTTGAAGTTGAGATGCATGAAAGATGTCATGCATTTTTGATAGAGAAGACGGTAAAGCTAATCTGTAGGCTACTTCTCTAATCGTTTCTATAATCTGGTATGGTCCTATATATCTTAGACTTAGCTTCCATGACGTAAACGGTCCTTTCAGTCTCAACCTCAGAGTCACCTTCAAAAACACATGATCACCTTCGTCAAATTCGAATGGTCTTCTCCTGTGATCCGCACAACTCTTTTGGCGATCTTGTGCCTTCTTCAACTTAACATGGACCATCCTTATCTTTTCGGTAGTCTCTTGAATGGTCTTTGGTCCTAAGATCCTTTCTTCACCCACTTCCGTCCAACATAGAGGTGTCATACATTTCCGTCCATACAAGGCTTCATAAGGAGCCATCCCTTGCATGATAACTATTGTTATATGCGAATTCAATTAATGGTAAAAGCTCCTTCCAATTCCCTCCACTTCCAAGTACACAAGGTCTTAACATATCTTCCAGTGTCTAAATCGTCCATTCAGTCTAACCATCCGTTTGAGGATGATTAGAAGTACCTAAAGACAATCTCTATCCCATATCTTGCTGGAATGCTTTCCAAAATCTCGAAGTAAACTTTGGGTCTCTATCGGACATAATGCTAGTTGGAACACCGTGCAGTCTAATAATTTCTGAAATGAACAACCGTGCAAGATGACTTTCCTTGTAAGTAGTCTTCACGACCAAGAAGTGCGCGGACTTAGTCAACCGATCCACAATCACCGAAATTGAATCATAACTACCTTGGGTCCGAGGTAACCCTAACGCAAAATCCATTGAAATACTATCCCATTTCCAAACCGGAATCTCTAAAGGTTGCAATAAACCACCTAGCTTCTGATGTTCGATCTTTACCTGCTAGCATACTGTGCATTCCGACACATACTCTGCAATATCCCTTTTCATTCTAGGCCATCAATAGTCTTTCTTCAAGTCTTGATACATATTTGACGAATCTGGATGTATAGTAAACGCCCCCTTGTGAGCTTCCTCCAAAACGTTTCCTTTCAGCTCGACATCATTCGGTACACAAATCCTTTGATTAAACAGAATGACTCCATCCGGTGACTGAGCGAAACCGGGTTGAGTCGACATCTCTTGCAACCTCTCATCTATCATTTGTCCTCGTCGGATCTCTTCCCTTAGGTTAGAAGTAACATTCAAATTTCCCATTTAAAAAGAAATTTCCTTTCGGGTAAGTCTAGTCATTGGTGATGCTATCTCCGAAAACCCCTTCATAAACCTTGGATAGGAACCTTCCGAACCCAAGAAACTTCTGACTTCTGAAGCATTCTTCGGTCTTTCCCAATTAATAACTGATTCAACTTTAGATGGATCCATTGATACTCCTCCTTGCGATATTACATGACCAAGGAACTTCACTTCGTTCATCCAAAACTCACACTTACTTAACTTGGCAAAAAGTTGCTTCTCTTGTAGTTATGATAGAACAATTCTTAGGTGTTCTCCGTGCTCTTGAGGAGTATGAGAATAAATAAGAATGTCATCAATAAAGATCACCATGAACTGGTCCAAGTAAGGTTGAAATATTCGATTCACATAGTCCATGAAAACAGCAGGGGCATTCATCACACCAAACGACATTACAAGGAACTCATAATGGCCATATCGGGTTCTAAATGTGGTCTTTGGTACATATGAACTCTTAACTCTTATTTGATGATAGCCCGATCGTAGATCAATCTTGGTGAACACGCAGGCTCCTTTCAACTGATCTAACAAATCGTCTATCCTTGGCAGAGGATACTTGTTCTCAATGGTAACTTTATTCAACTAGAGATAATCAATACACAACCGCACACTACCATCCTTCTTCCTTACTAATAATACTGGAGCTCCCCATGGTGAGACACTAGTTCGGATGAAATGCTTGGTTAACAACTCTTCCAATTGATTCTTCAACTCTCTTAACTCGATTAGTGCCATGCGATACAGAGAAACAGAGATTTGAGCCATATCAGGTATTAGATCAATAGATAATTCCACTTCCTTTTCAGGAGAAAGAGAGGTGACGTCCTCAGGGAAAACTTCTGGAAATTCACAAACAATGAGAATTTGTGTAACACTCAGATTATTGCTAGATTCCTTGGTAAGTACCAAGAGAACTGACTTTTCATTCTTAAATAAGAAATTAACCATACCAATCGTACCTTCAAAGATAGTACTTACAACATCCCTTGGAGTAGCTTCACTAGATGGAATGATAATCAACTTCTCTTCACATCCAATAAACACTGAATTGGCAGAAAGCCAATCCATCCCCAAAACCACGTCAACCTTCTTAAGTGGTAAACAAATAAGATCAATCTGGCAAATTCTACCATTCACCGAGAGCGAACCATTTTCACAAATCAATGGTGTCTCAACTACATTATCCATGGTGGTAGTAACCACCATAGGACGAGACAAGGGAATTGCTTGCAAGCTAAGACTCTTCATGCACTGAATTGATACAAAAAAGTGTGTCACCCCCTAATCAAACAATACAAAACAAGGATTATTATTGATGAGACATGTACCAACAATTAAGGCATTGTTGCTTTTAGCCTTCCTTGCATCCAAAGTATAAACTCGACCAGTGCCCCTCCTCTGCATCTGATTCTTATTCTGAGGACATTCCCTAGACATGTGTCCCTCCCCCTTACAAGTAAAACACCTAATTCCACTTACAACACATCTTCCAAAATGAAACTTCTTACATACTTGACATTGAGGAGGTTGGTTAGGTCTTGCATGTTGCACCTGTCTTCTTTTGAAGGGTCGAGGTCTAGGCCTAAACTGATGACTTGGTCCTCCCTGGTTCATTTGGCCAAATCCATACTGATCAATCTCTCCTTGAACCCTTTTCAAATTATTCTCAATCACACTACATTGTTTTCACACCCCTACACAGGCAGGGAACACTCTTTCCATGTTGGGTGTCCCCCCATAAGCCTCCACAGGATTTAATCCACCATGAAACTCAGGAGGATTCATGCGAAAGAAACGCTAGAAATCCCCACCCGCAACTTCTTATGGAGTCACCTGAGGTTGTTGACCACCATGCAACTGTTGCATCATCTGCTGCATGAATTGGTTCTGTGGTTGCTACATCGGTTGCACAAACTGAGGCCATTGAAAACCTTCAGTACTACTTGGCGGTTCGGAGTCTGAATTCTAAGTTCTGGGTCTACAACGACCTCTGTGTCCGCCATCCATGATCCCTAATGTCGTACAAATAGGAATAAGTTGATCAGGCTCAATATTATGAATATAACACCAAGGACAATGATGACAACCCACATATAAAGCAATAAGAAATACTTATAATATTTCATGGCTAGGTCGAGGATACGACCTGCTCTGATACCAACTGTAACACCCACATATAATATGTCTAGAATACCTATTATACATAGTGTAAAACTGGTACTGAAATACATACGCACCTAGCGGCACAATGTACACATACATATACATGCCCAAAATAAATACAACATGGCACAAAATGTACACAAAAGTTCCCAACATAAAACTACTGATCTAGATCATTAAATAATGATCTCAAAATATATGCACAGTGGAGTAGCCATCAGCCATCAAGTAAGTAAGAAATCGCTCTATCTTGTCCTTACCCTTCACCTGTTCAGAACCACCTGAAAAATAATAAACAACATGGGGTGAGATAATAATCTCAGTGGGTTCCCTATCTTATGGGTCCACTCGACTCTACAGGGTTTCCTAATCAATATTCAACTCATATTCAACTCAAGTCAACAATGGAAAAAAGACTTAAGTGATGAGGAAACTAACTCACAATGTATGGCAATATGCTCCTGAATTCTCATAACTCAACCACGATCATTATTCAGATCATGACACATCAATCCCTGAACGGACTTACGTCTAAGCCATGCCCGGTACATGCATGCTCGTATGATTCGACTTTCGCGGTGGATATCGGGTCCTCTATGAGGCTTAATCCCCAGTTCAAGCGACCGTCACCCGTATGGGCCTTTAACCCACTTAGGGTATCTTTCACCATACGAGCCTCTAACCCATTTAGGTGTCCACCTTTCCACCACGTCCTCCGTGGTTAGGGCTCAAACCCAATTCAGGCTCGAATCATCGGTCTCATATCCCAATGCTTATTCATCTAAGCATACCAAATAGAGATGCGCACCATCAAAGAAAACACACATTCTGAATACATGACCGGTTCCACAAATCACCGGTTCCACGAACGGTAACAAAATCCGTCAACCACATGTGACTTCATTCACCATAATACACAAATAATAACATGGCATGTTCCATACAATGCGTCTCATTCTCAATCATGACGACAATTCGTCCACGACCTCCACATAAGCGTCGTACGAATGAATACCGTCATTTAATGTTATCTAAGTTATAAACCTCACACATGACCTAATACCAATCCTAGGTTAACTTACTAGATTCAATATGTAATTTTCGCCATTAGCATGTATTCAACATAAGCATAGCATCACAAATGATTAATGGTTGGAAGAATGCATTTAGAAACACTTAGGAAATGGATTTTGAAGTTTTTAACATAAGTCAATCGATTGGTTGGGGAGGCCCAATCGATTGGTTCCTCTCACATTTCTGTTTTTCAAAGTTTGTTGAGGATCAATCGATTGATCCTGACTGTTAATCGATTGGCTCACTAAAAGTTTCCACTGTTCATAAACAGAAAGTTTGTGCAATCGATTGTAATGCACTTTCAATCGATTGGTCCTGTAAAAATCACATTTTCTGCAAAATAAAAGTGATGTGCAATCAATTGGTTGCAGGGACCAATCGATTGGTCCACTCACATTTTCACTTTTCCAATTCACATAACACCACTTCCTCTATTAAACCATTTCCAACAAAACACCCACTTCTTCTTCCAACCAACCCATCACACTACAAGCTTATATACACATATATAACAAGTTCATAACCACAAGGACTTCAAGGTCATAACCACAATCAATCATCTAACCACAATCACAACAAATCATGTAATCACCGCAATCATAAGAACACATCAAGCACGTATCCATGGAAATCAACAAGAGCAAGAGAAATATTCATCATATAGCATGGATTTTCATGATTTATCTATGATTCTACAACCCTAATATTTTAGAAATCTAGGGTTTCTAACTATAACCTGTAAGACCCTAACTTTGACCCTAAGGTCCCTCATGCAATTTCATCATAAGCATTAGCATTGACATCATACCTTGGCATCCTCCTTACCCCTCTTTCATTGGGTTTGTTTTAGGAGATGTCACCAAGCACTATGTCATTGTATCATACTTGTATATCATCATCTTTTACTAACCAAAATACCAAAAATATGTCTTTGTATTTGCCTAACTCTTTTGTAGGTGAGGCATGATCACCATTGATCTATCAAGTTCATATCTAGGGTTTAAGACCCTCATGACAAAGAGCACAACCATGAATTGACCCAAGAATTAATATGAGCATCATATATGAGTTCCATTGATTCCTACATGTCATATTGATCAAGTTTTCTTCAAGAGTTTGGAGGTGATTTGCCTTGGAAACCCTTGTTTGACTGGGTATCTTGAGTAACTTCTCCAACAAGCTATCTCACCAATTGATCAAATTTCTCAAGGGAAATTTCAAAATTCATCATCTTATGCATATATGATCTACCATGAGCCTAAAAAGTCAAAAGAATTGAAGGTTAGCAAGTTGGCTGATGGTGGTTGACCAGATGAATTCATCTGATCAAAACTGGGTCTCCCTAGACCCTATCTCCTACAATTTTCACCATATAAAAATGATTCCAAGAGAAACTTTACTCTAAATGAAATTCCAAACAACTTTCATGTTGAGTCCTAGAGCTAGTTTTGCTTGGAAAATCATTTTCTATGTTGAAACATTATAGGTCATTTTGTCTAAACCCTAATTTGAAAGTCAACTTCCCAAGGCCATAACTTGCCCATTTTTTATGATATGAAATATTTCCAAGTTTCAAAATTAAATTCAAGATGTCTAATTCAACTTTGATGTTTGGAGTGATATCTAATTCAACTTTTATGAGCATGTGATGTGAGGTTACATTATAGGTCATTTTTTACCTATACCATTGAACAAGTGATTTTTCCAAACTTCAAAAATGCATAACTCTATCATTCTAAATCCAAATGACATGAAATTAATTACCATTTTGAAGGTCTGTGAAGGAGCTACAACTTTAATGAAGACACTTTTCTCATTTGAAGCTCACACAAAAAGTTAAGCAAGGTGGAATATTGAGATATATGGCTTGACACTGAGAAAAGTTTTCAACATAACTTGCACCTCAAAATTCTCCATGTTCCAAGCTCCAAATGAAAAAGTGTTGAACATCAAACTTGTTCCCCTTGATCCAAGCTTTCCAAAGAACCCAAGTTCATGCATTTTGGACAAAGATTGCTAGGTCTGCACATGGCTTTAACAGGGCTGCATCATTGGAAAGAATCAATTGCATAAACTTCAGTTCACAATGCCTTGCCATTCAAGCTTCATTCAGACCTCATCTGAAATCATTTTGGAGCTTTTTTATTGCATCATGGGCCTGTACATGCCCATGCACTCGTGCCATCAACATTTCCAATTTCGGAAAGAATTTTGAAGTGTGCAAATATCATTCCCTTTGGTTATAAATAGAAGGCTTATGAGCTCATTTGAAGAAGACTTTGCGCGCCAACTTACCCCCCATTGAAACCCTCTCATTCTAAAGGAAAACCTGAGAAATTTCAATTTGAAATTTGAGTTTGAATCTCAACTGTTGGAGATTCAAGAACTCCAGGATCCAAAGCCTTGCAGCCTCTCTAATCACTTTTTGCTAACATCAAGAACTGCATAACATTGAAGGTGATTTTCAGAAAACTTCATCTCTTCGATTCTCACACAATTCTACTCAATTCTCTTGGATCTTTGGTTGTCTGAAGTCCTACCAATGTAGGCAAGAAGATTGAGTTGCTTAGAGGTCAAATCGAAGCAACTCAGTTGACACACCTCAAAATTCAACTCCTCATATCATTTTATATATTTGGAGTTAGTTGAAATTGAGGTCAGATTCGTGCTCTATGCCATTTTTCTTTCAGATCATGTCCTCCTTTTTTTATTTTGGTGATGGTTGAAGGTGGACCAGTCCGGTGAGGTCCACCGGAGAAGAAGACCGGAGTTACAGCTTCGGCCGTGTGTTGGCACGTCTCCAACCATAGGATCCTTTTCAAATGTTTTAATCTCACGCGTTGGTTCTGAATACCATCCCTGCAGCGCATTGAATAATCTCCATTGTGGAACGCGCGCTTAGGACCACTTGATCTGCCACCTCAACTAATGTCCTTTGACCTTGTTTGACCTATGATAAATCTCATGGCCATTTCTTTGGTGTTTTGATGAAGTTTTAGGAATTTGACAGACCATATTTAATTTAAATTCCTTATTTTAGTATTTTTAATTTGAATAAATGCCAATTAATTGTGTTGACCACTTGTGATGACTTGTTTGAGTTTGAGTCTTGTTGTTGGGCCTTGGTCAAGGTTGATTTGACTTTGAAAAGTTAATATCATTGGATTTAGAGGATTGATGGAATGTATATTCCATCTCCCAAAATGAATGGATGATATTAATTTGGTAAAAGTCCTCCTTTGACCAATTTGAGTTTTGATCCATTCCCCTCCCTCTTCATCTCATTCCCCTTCTTTATGCATTCATCTAATTTGGCCTATGATATCTCAAAGTCCTAAGGCTAGTTGATTGAGAAATCAACATAAGTATGGATGAGATTATGCCACCTCTTTTTCATATTCTTTTTGTGTGTGGTATGTTTCATGAACATAGTCCATTATACTATGTCTCTAACATGCATTAACACCAAAATTCTATTGCCCGACCTCAAATAGTTGTGACTTCTACATAAGTCCAGTTACGATTGCTTAACATAACGCTAAATTTGTGACACAAAAGGCATAACATTCTAGTTAGTGAGATTGTAAGTCTTCCCTCTTTCATGGTATTATGTGGAAACTTGGCCTTTTTTCCTTCCTTTGGAAGATGTCTTGGCTCAAGGATCCATGATTGTGATAAGTGGATTGAGTGTTCTCCAAAGAATGACTTAAAATGAAAAGCAAAAGCAAAACAATACTAACTTCTAACTCATTACCAACTAACTTTTAATTTCAAGCCATTTACTTTAATGTCATTTAATTTTAGTCTTTATTTATTCATACCATTCTAACTGTTTATGTTAAGGCAATTTTCACTTTGTCCATTTGAACCATATTGTGTGATATATCTTACTTGTGTATATTTTGTTTGTTTGTGTGGTCTTTGACCATTAATGTACATAATAATAACAAAAACTCTAAAAAAAACTTTTGTGTGGATTGTTGACTTGATCTTGGACAAATTGGACTTAGAATTTAGGCAACCTTCCTATGCTAAAGGACTTGGCCAATGCCAACTTTTGGGGAAACCAAGTGCTTGCAATTTGGAACTTCATCTGATACATCATTCAAGATCCCTTTGAGTTCATCTGCAATATGATCATTGTGAAGCTGTTATTTTGAACCTGTGACTTGTGGAATTCATCTGTTACATGGGCTAATTTGAAGAAGATCATGGAGTGGCTAAAGCTTGGATGTGGCTATCTTTATTTGATGCCTTTGCTCTTCAAGATTTATATAATTGTTCATTTGTGTGTTGCTTAATTCTAAATGTCCAAGGGAATTTGGGGTTTCTATATGGCATTCTTGCCTATTGGATTGCTACCCATCGATCAAATCTCTTCAACTCTTAACTTTTAATTTTGTGCATAGGATTAGTCTCTTCATATTCTCCCCATTTCTTTAATTTCAAAATTTGTCCCCTCTTTTAAAATTTTCTTTGTTTGAACTTATTTTGTTCTAAACTTTGACCACTTTGCAAAAAGATTGAAACTTTGGCCTTATGCCATTGCATTTTAAAATTCTTTTCTTAAATCAAACTTGTAAATAAACTTAACTATACTTGACTTAAACTTTCAAAAGCCAAAAAGAACTAACTCATTCAAACCATTTTCAAGCCTTTTGTGTCTTTCAAACTTAATTTTTGATAAAAGCAATGCATCCACTTTGAAATTTGTATGACGAACTACGAGGTTTTGATCCCTCATTTTTATGTTGGTACGTAGTCACAAGTCCGAAGGTCTTGTCAAACACAAAAATATAATTAATAAATTCTTTTCTCATCCCCCCATTCTATTTGTTTATAAACATCATTTTTGTACCAAATACATATGCACACAAAAAGGGCTCCCTAGGAGTACCTAGGACACTTTGGGTGCTAAAACCTCCCCTCTGTGTAACCAACCCCCTTACCTGTAATCTCTGACATTTTATTAGTTTTGATTTGAAAACTTCTTACTTTTGGGTTTTGTTCGTATTTTTTCCCTTTTCCCTTGGAAACAATAAAAGCGCGGTGGCGACTCTTGTTATTTGATGTCTAGCTTATCCATAGCTTGATGATCATGAATTTATCGCTCCAGAAATTAAGTGGCGACTCTGCTAGGGAGTAGTCTCCAGTGGGTTTTGCCTACTTTTTATGTGTATTTATTTGTATATATGTGATGTTTGTATATGTATGTGTGATATAATCTGCTTGTTGTGCTTGGTGATCTCTGAGTGGTGAGATAAGTTCTAACCCAATCTTGAGTGCAATTAAGATAGGAGGATGGTATAGTCATGTTCGACTTGTGTGGAGTAGTCCTTAAAAAGTTGGCTTGAGATCCATCTGCTCAGTGGATACTCTTTTGGATTTGGAAATGTCACACAAGTATTTATTGTTAGGCAGTACTATCTCTAATCTGGGTCCGAGAAGCTGAGGACCGTAGAACATTTACCCCCTCTTGGCCTATTTAGGACGTAGTGCGGAGACTGTTCAAGTGTAGACTTGATAACAGTTGTTACGCGATACTACACTCAGACGAGTTTCTCTTGAGAATATTATGGGTCGATGATTCAGTCATCTTAACCTGTAATATCTGATAGATGGAATTAAGACTCTGGGAACTTTTTAGAACATGATCTACAGGTTTTTATCCTTAATTCACTCCTTTTGGATGGTTCTTACCCAGACTCCATGCTCGTGATTTACAACAAACCCTTGATTCTTGGTTGATACAATCAAGTCTTGTCAATATCAATGGAACTTGGGTGTTGATATGGTGTAAACCATAATCCACCAAAATGGATGATTGATCTTGACAATGACTTGATTCATCCCTTGACCTTTGACTGTTTGCCTTGTGTGTGATCCCTTATTTGTGATTGTTGCGTTCATGCATTCATGCGCATCATTACATTCATCACACGAAATTTCAAGAAATTGAGGTATTATTTGCAAATATTTTCAGACCATGGATTGTGGACGAAGGAACACTAAGAAGTACAGTTTCAGATGTCCCGACTTGAAAGAGTTAAGGAAGCTAGCATCTTTTGTGTTATATCCCTTGGACTTTACACAACGCCATGGGAAGCTTCTATCTATCTTGTCTACTGATGTGGTTGAAGGACTTTTGAGTGTGCTAGTGCAGTTCTATGATCCTCTCTACCGTTGTTTCACTTTCCCAGATTTTCAGCTTGTGCCTACATTGGAGGAGTATTCTCATCTCTTGGGGATACCTGTTTCTAATAGAGTGCCTTTTAGTGGATTGGAGGAGATTCCCTGATCTAATCTTATTGTTGAAGCTCTTCACTTGAAGAAGTCTGATATAGAGGCTCATTGGGTGAGGAAAGGAGGATTGTTTGGGTTTCCATCTGATTTCCTCATCAAGGAAGCTAGAGCTTTTGCTCAAGCTGGTAGTGTGGACGCTTTTGAAGCTATATTTATGTTGCTCATCTATGGATTAGCTTTGTTCCCTAACATTGACGGTTTTGTTGATGTTAATGCCATTAGACTTTTCTTGATTGGGAGTACTGTGCCTACTTTGTTGGGTGATATGTATTTATCTTTGCATCTAAGGAATTCTAAGGGTGGTGGAACCATTGTCTGTTGTATTCCTCTTCTGTACAAGTGGTTTATTTCGCACTTGCCTCATACACCTGCTTTTGTGGATAACAAACAATGTCTACGGTGGTCTCAGAGACTTATGTCTCTCACTAATGATGATATAGTTTGGTATGATCCTTCTTTGAGAAGTTTGGAGATTATTGATTGTTGTGGTGAATTCTCTAATGTGCCTCTCATTGGTACACAAGGAGGAATTAACTACAACCCTGCTTTGGCTCGTCGTCAACTTGGGTTCCCCTTGAGAGACAAACCTAATAACAATTTGTTAGAAGGTCTTTTCTATCAAGAGGGTAAAGATCCCCGACATTTGAAGTAGAAGATTGTACATGCTTGGCATAATGTGCATAGGAAGGGGAGATCCGAGCTTGGTCCGTGCAATTGTGTAGCTTTGGAAGCTTACACTCTTTGGGTGAAGAAGAGAGCTTTGGAGTTGAAGATGCCTTATCCTTGTGAAAGACCTATGTTTATAGTTGTGGTTGAGCCATTAACTCTCCCTAACCAAGACGTAGAGGAGTTGGAAGACGCACTCGCCAAGATGAAGCAAGAGAGAGATATGTGGGAAGAGCGTTTCCGTGCTTTGAGCAAGAAGCATGAAGAGTTGTAGTTGGAGTCTAAGGACAAGGATGCAATTATTGAGTTACTTGAAGACCGAGTGACAAAGAGGCAGAGAGAGCCAGAGGTTTCATCTTCTAGCACGCCTCAGCCTTCCGTTGCTTGGAAGAAGATTATTGATCAACTTGTCCTCGAGAAGACTCAGATGAAAGCTTTTTTGAGACCGAGATTTGCCGCATTCGAAGGAAGTACGCGCCTTCAGTTAGGTCTTCTGACATTGTTGTTAGGGATCCTTAGGATGACTAGTCTCCTTTTCTCTTGTATTTTTCATTTGGTTTCTGAAATTGTACTCAGTGTAATCCTTCCAATTATATAAATGAAAAGAGATTTTTAGTCATATAAAAATGATTGGAATTGTTGATATATATATATATATATATATATATATATATATATATATATATATATATATATATATATATATATATATATATATATATATATATATATATATTTGCAAATGATATAGTAAGTTCCTTGAAAAATAAAAATAAATAATCAAGCTTTGCATTTCATGCATCATGTGCATAAGCAGGTTTCTCTTTCGCCAGATGTCTCATTGGTGTTTCTTCTGTGCTTTAGCCAAGATGACTCATCGGTACAACACCCGCGCCAATCATCTGAGAAAATATGGAGCATCTAGAGCAAGAGAACAGAGAGTTGAAGGACGAGATCGCCCACCTGACTGCCATGATGGAGTAAGTTCTTGCTGCTCAGAGTCAATCTTCTCTAACGCCTACAACTCCTCCTTCTCAGAGGACAGTTATTTCAGAGGTGGCTACCTCTACCATGCCTGCTGCTACCGCTCATTTTGCGCCCATTATGCCTGCCGGATTCCCGTGGGGAATGCCGTCCAACTTTATGCCTGAAGGCTTTGCCCCTACTTTTGCTTCCATATCGACATCTAGCCCAGTCATGTCTGTGCCACCTCCCGTTGTGCACACTTTACCTCGTGTAGAGGACACCATTTACCATTCTGAGCCATCTGAGGCCCCTGATGTTTATGAGAAAATGGATGAAATGAAGGATCAAATCCTTGAGTTGCTCAAGGAGTTGAAGACATTGAGAGGTAAGGACTTGTTTGGAAAGAGTGATGCTGAGTTGTGTTTAGTGCCCAATGTGAAGATCCCGGTGAAGTTCAAAGTGCCTGACTTTGAAAAGTATAAAGGGAACACATGTCCACTCAGTCACCTAGTGATGTATGCTCGCAAGATGTCAACTCAAACTGATAATGATCAACTATTAATTTACTACTTCCAAGACAGTTTGACCGCTGCTGCGCTCCGTTGGTATATGGGGTTGGAAGGTGCAAGCATTCACACTTTCAACGACTTGGGAGAGGCTTTTGTCAAGCAATATAAGTACAATGTAGATATGGCGCCTGATAGAGACCAGTTGAGGTCTGTGTCTTAGAGAGATAAGGAGACATTTAAAGAGTATGCGCAGAGATGGAGGGAATTGGCTGCCCAGATCACTCCTCCTTTGGAGGAAAAAGAGATGACAAAGATCTTTCTGAAAACTCTGAGTTCATTTTATTATGAACGAATGATTGCTAGTGCCGCCAGTGACTTTACCGAAATGGTAAACATGTGGATGAGGCTTGAGGAAGGAGTCTGAGAGGGACGTTTGTCGAAAGATGAAGCATCATCGAGTAAGAGGTATGATAGCAATTTTGGGAAGAAAAAGGACAATGAAGAGAATGCAATAAGCAGTGGGAAGCAAAGGCGACCTCAAATCATAAGGAATCCACCATCCCGTCAACATCATCATCAAGTATCTTCAGTTATCCCTGTGTTTTCTAATCAACAATCAATACCAGTTCAACAACAACCACAACACCAACAACAACCACAACGTCAACAACAACAACCGCAACAACGAACGGACACCTACAACAACAACAATACCAACAACAATCATCATCAACAAAACTTTTAGAGGAAGAAGGTCTCTTTCGACCCAATTCCTATGTCTTGTGCAGAATTGTATCCCTCTTTGGTTCTCAAGAACCTAATCCAACCGAGAAACCCGTCACAGATTCCAGAACCACTTCCATGGTGGTACAAGCCTGAACTCCATTTTGCTTCTCATCAAGGAGCACCCGAACATGATATCGAGAATTGTTATTCGCTCAAGTATGAGGTTCAGAAGCTGATGAAGAGTGGAATGGTGTCCTTCGAGGACCGTGCGCCGAATGTGAAAGCAAATCCGTTACCCTCCCATGGGAACTCTTTTGTGAATATGGTGGATGGTTGTCCTGGCGAGTTTAAGGTTTTTTATGTGTGTTTTATCCGGAGATCCTTGGCGCAGATGCATAAGGATGTTTGTTTGGTAAGTGATTGTGAACATGACCATGGCAATTGTGTTATCTGTAGTGTTAACCCGATGGGTTGCGAAGTTGTGAAAAGGGACATCCAACGACTGATGGATGAAGGCATGATTCAAATTGTTCAATCCCGTCATGTAGATGACGATGTAAATGTCATAGTGCCCATTTTCAAGCAGCCAGAGAGATTGGTAATTTAGTACGATAGCAACAACAGTAACAATGTCAGTAATAGATCAGTATCACCGCTGGTTATACGGTTAGCGGGCCCAGTCCCATATTCGTCTGATAAAGTTGTGCCGTATCAGTACAATGCTACAATGATAGAAGGTGTTCAAGAGGTACCGTTACCTACGACTAGCTCTGTGGTGAGCATTGTTAATGTTACCAAGGTGACCCGCAGTGGTCGAGTGTTTGGGCCAGTGTTCCCAAAGGATAAGGAAGAATCAGTTGTTGGAAAGAAGGTGGAAGTGCCTGTTGTAGATCCAGTTGGTGCTTCAAAGGATAAGTCTGGTGAATCCAGCAATTTGAAGGCTAACGATGATGATGAGGTACTTCGGTTAATCAAAAGGAGTGAGTTTAATGTGGTGGAACAACTGCTCCAAACCCCTTAAAAAATCTTAGTGTTGTCTCTACTCATGAATTATGAAGCGCACAAAGAAGCACTGCAGAGAGTTCTTGAACAAGCTTTTGTAGAACATGATGTTACAGTGGATCAGTTTGATCATATCATGGCTAACACCACTTCTTGCAATAATCTTAGCTTATGTGATGAAGAACTCCATGAGGAGGGCAGAAATCATAATCTGGCTTTTCACATTTCTATGAATTGAAAAGAGGATGCTTTGTCAAATGTGCTTATTTGACATCGAGTTGTCATTGAATGTACTACCGAAGTCAACTCTGTCAAAGCTATCATACCAAGGAGCGCCTATGAGGTATAGCGGTGTAATCGTCAAGGCCTTTGACGGTTCGTGTAAAACGGTTATTGGTGAAGTGGACCTTCTAGTTAAGATAGGTCTGAGTGATTTTCAAATTACTTTTCAAGTAATGGATATCCACCCGGCCTACAGTTTCTTATTGGGAAGGCCATGGATCCATGAGGCAGGAGTTGTTACCTCCACATTGCACAAGAAACTCAAATTTGTGAAAAGTGGAAAGCTTGTGATCGTTGGTGGGGAGAAAGCGTTGTAGGTTAGCCACCTATCATCTTTATCTTATGTGGAAGCTGAGGATGAGGTTGGAACTCCGTTCTAAGCCTTATCTCTGTTGAAAAGAGGGTTGGGGCACCTATGTCCTCATTGAAAGATGCTAAGAAGATTGTTGAAGAAGGTAATGTTGATCAGTGGGGGCGCATGGTAGAGGTCTCCGACAATAAAGGCAGAACCAGTTTGGGGTTCCAGAAAGGTTCATCAACTGCAAGGTCTGAAGACATGCAACTTAGCTTCCGCAGCGGAGGGTTCATTCATGGCAATGAACAACACTTAGCTGTTGTGCTAGAGGATGATGAAGAGGAAGGTTGCACCAATTTTGTGACGCATGGAAAGGCTTGCAAGAATTGGACTGCTGTTGATATTCTTGTTACTTTGCATCAAACTAAGTAATTGCTTTTATATGTTTTGAAAAATCCTTCTCCTATGCCTAAGGGAGAAGTGAACATTGTTTGGGCATTTTCAAATTGATCATTAATAAAATTAATTCTATTCATCCACATCTATGATGTTTGTTTTTACTTTTTGCTTTATTCTGAAAATGGTAATCACAAAAAACACAAATAAACAATATAATTGTCCATCTGCATAATATTTGGTCACAAATCCACTTCTCTAAAATCAAAATATCAAATCATTATGCAGGTTGGTTTCTAACCCCATTGAATACAATGATCCTTCTCTCTCTCCAAATTTTGAATTCCATGTGTTTGAAGCCGAGGAGGAAAGTGATGTAGAAGTGAGTGATGAATTATCTCGTCTTCTTGAGCAAGATGAAAAGACCATTCAGTCGTTCGAAGAGCAGATTGAGCTTGTAAACTTGGGTTCCGAGGATGATGTGAAGGAAGTTAAGATTGGGTCTCGACTGTGTCCAGATGTCAAGAAGGGGTTGATTGATCTTCTTCGAGAGTATTCAGATGTGTTTGCTTGGTCCTATCAAGACATGCCTGGTTTGTATTCTGAGATTGTGGAGCATAGATTGCCGTTGAAGCCAAAATGCCCGCCATTCAAGCAGAAGTTGAGAAGAACGCATCCTGATATGTGTAACACCCCAAAATTTGCCCTCCTCATTCATGCATTCATTTAGCATTTCATATTGCATTTCATCATGTCAATCAGAATTAGATCTAAAAAAAAAAAAAACGAAAAAAAAAAAAAAAAAACGAAAAAAAAAAATATATATATAATTTTTTACAAAAAAAAAATAATAATTTTTTTTTAATTAATTAATTAATTAATTAATTAAATAATTAAATAAATAAAATATAATAATTTTTTTTTGGACTTGGGTCTCTCTCATTTGAGCCCACAAAACCATGAAATTCAGTCTATAAATACCAAGGCCTCACTTGAGAGAACACAGAACAAAGGGGGATTTTGAAGAGAAGCAAAATACTCTGAGGTTTCCTTGAAACAAAACCCTGAGGAAAAAGATAGTGAGAGAAGATCTAACGGAGTTCAGAGCAGCCTCCAAACCCCGAAGGGAACTCAACTACACAGAATCACCTCTGCCTCACATAAACCCTGAAGATTATTTTGTAAACCTCACGGGTGCAACTCAATTTCAATCAAGCTCTCCAATCAGGTTTGCCATTATTCCCATTACCTTTGCCCATG
Source organism: Lathyrus oleraceus (assembly GCF_024323335.1). NCBI lineage: Eukaryota > Viridiplantae > Streptophyta > Magnoliopsida > Fabales > Fabaceae > Lathyrus > Lathyrus oleraceus. The sequence continues at coordinate 263,928,396 of NC_066580.1, forward strand.
GGTTTAATATGTATATGAATGTATAAACAATGCCTTGAATTTTTAACCGTTTAATTTCTGAAATGTATGCCACAAGGTTTGAGTTTTTTGAAACCATACTGTTGATCATGAAAAAAATGCTTATGGTGTTTCACTAACCCTTTTGTTGAATTTATGTGAGGGCTCACATGACTTTTGCAGGTATAACTTGCGTGGTTTCCCACTTTATTTGTGGGATAACCCCTGGAGGTTCATTCCGATTACATGTACTGACTCATTTTTCTTTGATGGCATTAGCTTGGAAGGATCTCAGGGTTTCCCATTCCTCTAATTGCTGTTACTTCGGATCTTTATCCGCGTGGTACTTTTACATTTTTCCCGCATTTTACTGCTTTCCTAGTTGGAAGACCTCGATAGGAGGCAACGTTTGAGCCCCTTGGTGGCATTTTACTTTGAGATACATGTTTTGTGTTTTGTATTCATATCCCTGTAGGTAGCGCGTGTAGCACCTCAAATTTGCACCTATCATTATGCATACATTTTCATATTAGGTCATAGCATATCATGATCCATTGCATAGCATTTGCATTGTCCCTCAGTTGCCTCAAGAGCAAGCAATCAGAAATTAGGTCAAACTAATCTCCTGATCAGTCAACCAAGCAAGCAAAGGAATTTCTCATTTGAACCAAGGCCTTGGGGTTTGTCCAACAAGTTCACATGACTTGGGGATCCATTTGAAGTATTTTGGTCAAGGATTGAAGGCTCAGAGGTCATCAGTTCATGCACAGACAGTCAAAAACCCTAAAAAAGTCAACTGTTGGTCAACTGTCCATTTAATCAGTGATTTGATGATTGGATTTGGTTTGTGAGAGCTCATTCATGTCCAAATAGTCATCATACATCATGCCAAACACCATCATGGAAGAATTTGAAGCCAGATCAAAAATTTCCAAAAGTAGAAACTGGGCCTGTAACTGAAACTTACCATAAATGGAAAGTCTTGATCCTCAAACCTACATTTTGATACAAGCCTCAAATGAATTTTTGCCCAACATGAAAGTTGAAGATCTTGTTCTCCCATTTCCAAAAAGTCCTAGAACTCTCAATTCCCATGTGTGGTTGGCAAGTTATGATCGAATCGATTTCAGAAAATCTTGAACTTCAGAGGGCCATATCTCCCAAACCGTTTGGCCAAATTTGGTGGGGTTTTTTCCTACAAACCACATTTTTCATCCTCTTTCCAAAAATATAAATTTCATGACCCAAAACTTCACCAATCAAAATGGCAAATTTTGACCTTTTTCATTTAAATGTAAGTTTGACCAAGAGTTGACTTTTTGACTCAAACATTTTTTCAGCATTTGGCCAATTGGAACAGCTCATAAATATCATTTTGAGTGTGTTTGCAAAGTCAAATTATGCAGCACATGTGAATATTGCTTGGTTGCTTGAATTGTAAGAAAAGTACCATTTAACCATGCTTGCACCATACTTGTTTATGCATCCACCATACCATGATTTGTACTCTCAAAACAGAAGATTAGAAGGCCATTTTACTGTCAATTATGAATACATTCTGCAGCCAAAACCAATGGTACATATGACCATGCTTGCTTGCTTAAAATTGGGAAGGAAAGGACCAAAACTAGCCATGCTTGGAGCTGCACATAGCAGCCCTGCCACTTTTGCTGTCATGCTACAAACCAATGGCAGCCTCACACCAGCTGATACAGAAAATACTCTCTCTCATTTTGGACATGCTGAGCCAACAATACAAGACAGCAGGATGTGGTATTTTTTGTTCTTCTGTCATGTTAAAAAATCAACAGCAGCCTGGTTCACTAAACTCCAGCATGACTGCCTTGCCAACCTACACAACCAAACAACACACTACAGAACTTCACTCATTTTTCATTAAGACATCATCTTGGCATTTTTACACAAAAGCTGTCAAAAAGAGCAGGCAGTACAAGACAACATGGGTTATGATGATTTTCCTGTCATGAGAAAACACATAGCAGCAGCACAGCAGACAGAGATAATAGACCTCACTCATTCAAACCTTGCCCTCACCTTGCATTTTTCCTGACCAAGACAAGCAGCATACCAAAAAAAAACAACCTTGACTCACTCCCTCATTTTCAACCTTGCCTTGCATCTCACAAAACCTGTCAATTCCTAAACCAACAAACTAGGATTGGCTGCAACAGGACCAACGAGAAAACTCATTCATTGAGACTCACTCTGCCATTCTGCATCTTCAAAACCTTGTCCACCACAACCAACTCAGACTTGGCCTTGCCTTCACAATCCTGTCACCATACCCTGCAGCAGAAGAAAAGCATGGCATTTTTGATCTTTGTGAAAAAGGAGCAAACCAACCAATCTTTCATTCATCTTGTTGGACCTCACTTGCATTGACCATAACAAACACTCTTCATTCATCATTCATCCAAAGGAGCTGCAATGACTTTGCTGGCTTGGCATTTTTCAACTGGCTATCAAACATCAAAACCTGGCCTGGCCCTGCATTGACATAGCATCAATTCCACTATCCTCCTATCAGAGAACCAACCGAACAAGAAAACTTCTGATGCATTACCAAAACCCTTGGCATTTTTTCTCTTCAAAAAGTCTGTCACAAAAACCCTGCTACAGAAAACCACACTCACTCCAACTCACCTGCTACTTTGCATTTTCTGACCAAGTTTCCAAACAACTCAAACCTTGCCAAACCAAAGGCAATTTGGAACAGCAAATGAGAAGCTCCCTCTTTCTGTGATGAGAAACTAACAGGCCAAACACTTGCCTTCTCATCCTTTTCAAACCTCACCCTTTGTTTTGCATCTCAAATGCCCTGTCCAAACGCAAGAACATCAAACAACACCTAGACCAAACACTTTCACTCAAAAAACCATCTCACTTGCATTTTCCAACCAAAGCCTTGCCAATACATCCATCTGCATACAGCATTTTCAAGCCTCACCCTTGCCATTTGCTTTGCATTTCACAAACCTCCTTGCTGCTTTGGCATACCATTTTCTGTCAATAAATATAACAAACCACATTGCATTTACACTCCACTCAAACCTCACCCTTACTATGCATTTTCATTTTGCTGTCAAGCACCAAAACCACACCTTGACCTTGTCTTGTTGGTTCATCATCAAAGAGGTTGAACATTGAATTTCACTCCAAGCATTCACAAGGCACAAGAACTTCACCAGTCATCATCAAGAAGGCCGTTGGACAACTGTTTCACTTCAATTCCATCAAAAAAGCATCAAGAACACAAGCTGCCCTTCAAAAAAGGTATGGATTCGACCCTCCTATTTTCTCAAATTGACATATGCTTTAGAAAGTTCTTTCAATGCTGAGCATCATGATGCTTTCCTTTTTAAAAATAGTTGTGTATTCATGATGATACGATGAGATGAAGTTTGGTGCTTGAAAATGTTTCCCTTGATTTCTTGCTTTGTAGTTCAAATTAATAAAAATAGGGTTTGGATTGTTGTTGTATGATGTTTGATGAACACCATGGTATAACCAATTTCGATTTCTGGGCAAAATTGAGAAATCACGATTTGGGATGGTAGTGAACAGTGAAACCCTAAGCCAATTTTCCAGATTTTCTTTCTGTTTCGTGCGTGCATAGCCAACCACCAATAGGAACATTTCGTTCCTTGGCCCAAAACGGCGTCGTTCCGTTTAATGAGTTTCATATTTACAGCTTTGCCATTTTCTCCATATAAATTCAATTAATTTCTTCAATTATTTCATCAATCTTCCAAAAATCATAAAAGCTTCAATTTTAATCCAAATTCAATGGGATTTTTTGTGTTGTGTTCATCATAATCTCTACTTTTTTATCATTATTTTTCCAGAATTTTTGGATGAATGGTTTTTAAATGGCCTTAGGGTTTGTGACATGTGACCAAATTTTGTATACCTTGCCAAATCAATTGTGAAATGATGAGAATGTATCCAATGGCTCTCAAATTTTTTGTGCTTAAACTAGACATGTTCACCTTCATTTTGGTATAAAGTTTGTGGATTTCCCATTTGTGGTTTGCTGGTTATGATTTTTTGAAGTCATGTGTTACATTTGGTGCCATACCATGATCATGCATTTTCCCTAATTTTGTTCACATGCTTCCTTACATCCAAATGACCCCAAATTTTGCATGAACTTACTCTTGTATGTCTAGTTGACTTGTGAATTTTCTTGGATTTATTTGAACAATTTTCCATTTGTTTGAGATTTTTCTTCCCTGCCTAGTCAAATGTTGACTTTGTGTGACACATGTTCCCATTTCATTTGTGAAATTCTCATACTTTATTAGATGGACATGAAATTTGATATGTGATAACTAGACATCTCAAACTTGGCATTGGTGTTAATCTCATTCATTTCTCATCTGTTTTCAATTTGATATGATTTTTTGAAGTTGACCCATGCTTGTTGACTTTCTTTGTGCATGCTTGAATTTGGCTTGACATCATGATTTTCATTGACTGCCTTCCTCTCATCCAAATGGGATGAAATTTGACATGCTTACCATGCTATATGTTAGGTTTGATCATGATTTATTTGATGATTTTTGGAAAATGTTTAGATTGCTTTTGATGCAAGTCTTTCTGTTGATTTCTATGAGCTTCTGTTTGCCATGTTTTGACCTAAATGGTTCATGAAATGATGATGATGATTGATATGAGTGTGAACCCAATTGGTTGTGTTTCTTAATGGCTTGAACATGATTTTGGATATTCATCCCTTGCTGTTTGGACTTTCTCATTCACTTTTGACCCTAGGCTTGCCCTAGTGGTCCTGTTACTCACCTTTGAGTTTGTGATTTCAGGTTGACCATCAAATGGCCATTGAGACCAATTCTTTTGACTGAGCTTGCTTGAATATTGTTGTCTAACCTCCTTGTTTTGTAGGTGGCTTGGCTCACATGCCTTAAGCCTTGTGCCTTGCACATCCATGTGCCTCCAATTAACTGTTGGTGTCGGTTTCTGTTTGTTTTGTTTGAAGTTGTATACTAACATCTGCTTGACTGTTTCAGGTGCTTTAGTTGCTTTTAGTTCCTTGTGAACTTTTGCTTTGCTTTGCTTGTATAAGCAATTTGCATTGAGGTATGTCTCTTTGTCTTCATGTAGTCTGGAAGACCTGGCCTGTTACTTGGCCAGGCAACTGTCTGAAGTCCTCCTTAAGAGGCAATGTTTGTGGATGTTTACTTTTGTCCCTGCATAGAGTCAAAGTCCTCCTAAGTGAAGAGGCAATTGGTGGAAGGTAGGGATATGCAATCTATCCCCCACTATTCAGTGTGTCATCCGCTTTGCTCACACCACTGTGTTGATGCATTGCAGATACAAACCCAAGATCTTGTACAATTGTACAGTTGAGTCAGTTTTAATGTGTAGAAGGGTTCCCACTTTCTGAACCCACACATTCTTGTCTTGAGCTCTCCCAGGCCAGGGATAAGAGCTGTGAGGTCTCATCCTCACTTCATCCTTTCATCTGCTTCACCTTAGCCCCTCAATGGCAAGGTTAAGAGCAACACTCACCCCATTCCAGAGGTTTGTTTGTTGAGGTTGATATGACCCCTTGACTAAAACCTAACCCTTGTTTGAGCCACTTGTTTGTGTATAGCGTGTGCTACCTGTGCTTGTAGGATTGTTTAACTTGCTTCCTGTGCAAGATAGGATTGTTTGACTTGCTTCCTGTGCAAGTTAGGTTTAGTTTAGACTTGCTTCCTGTGCAAGTTAGGTTTTGCTTGGCTTGCTTCCCGTGCAAGTTAAGTGTGTGTGGCTTGCTTCCTGTGTGAGCCATGCTTAGGATAGGTTGGCCCTTGTGCCATTTAGCTAGAAACCTTAACTTAGGGATGATTTTGCATGATAACATCTAGGCTCGAGTCGTAGTCTCCCTAGTTGTGTCTCCCTCTGTTATCTGGTTAGGCTAGTCCTTTATCCCTGCGTAGGGGAACTACATCGCCCTGATCTTCATACCAGATGAAGTATGTAGGCAGGAGATTGAGCTGATCTCTCCGGGCGCCCTTTTTCTTTTGTGTGTGTTGTTTGACAGTTATAGGCTCGAGTCCCCGACTCCCTATTAACTTGTTGTGTTGTTGTGTGCTTGGAAGCTGATGTAAGTCCATCGGGTGGCATTTGGGTTCCAGTGTGCGTGTGTTTAGGTTCGGATATCAATGTAAGTCCAGTGATTGGCATTTGGGCTCCACGTTTGCCTCTTTGTGTGCGTTTTGGTTCGGATGCTGATGTAAGTCCAGTGATTGGCATTCGGGCTCCACGTTTGCCTTTGCTTTTGTTTGTTTGTGTGCGTGTCAGCCGAGCTACGAATGCTCTGATTCTTCTCTCGTCCGAGAAGATACGTATGCATAGGATGCGATATCCTAGCGAGCATGTGTCGTTTCCCCAGTCCGAACTACTTCGACTCTGATGTCTATGCCTGATAGACTAAGTAGGCCCAGGATATGATGTCCTGCCGAGTCAGTTTCAGTCAGTTTCTTTTGTCTCTTTTCAGCCAGTGTGTGTGTGTTTATGAGCAGTGTTTAGCAACCAATTTTCCTTCCTTTTGTGCGTGGATCCCGTAGAGTACTACGGATGCGTAGGGGTGCTAATACCTTCCCTTCGCATAACCGACTCCCGAACCCATTCTCTTTGGTCGCGAGACCATGTTCTTTCCCAGGTTTACTCTGAGCGTTTCCTTTCCCTCTTTTGGGATAAATAACGCACGGTGGCGGCTCTGTTGTTCTTTCTTTTCCCGCCGGTTTTTCGCGCGATGCGACAGCTGGCGACTCTGCTGGGGATATATAGAGAAGTTGACCTGTGCTGGTCCATCTTCCCTAAGCGAGTCTCTCCTAGCGCTCTCTAGGTTAGGGTTTTGGTTGCTTTGTGCTGTGTTTATTATTGCATTCATTTGTATATATTTGCATTTACTGTTTGCATTTATTATGTGCATTGATGTTTGCATTTATTCATATTCATCTGCTGGTTGTCTGTTTCTCTCTGTTGGGGTGGGAGTTACTTGAGGTAAAAGGCCCAATACCCAGGCTATGAGTGAAATCTAGGAAACCTAGGAATAGAGTGATTCATGGGAAGCGGGTGGTATGGCGCCACTTAGCGGAACATTGATATCACGAGCAGTTCAGACCCTGGTGGGATATTATCGGTGCATACATCGGGTGTGCACAGGATGATATTCTGTGAAAGGTTATTTATGCTGCGTTTCTCTCGACCTTACCCTGGCCTAGATGACACCCGTGAGTGGGGGGGATTGATCATTTTAACAGGTACAGTTGGTGACTCTCGGTACAGATGGTGACTGTGAATTATGGACATTTATTTCTGGGACGCCGGAGTTCTGTCCGTGGTTTATCAGCGGGTTCCGTTTATTTCGGATCCCCGGGTTGAATTTGAAAGTACCTGTTCAGAGGAGCTGGCTGTCATCCGTTCAATGGATGTTCCTGTGATGATAGTGATGTAATCTCCAGTTTCGTTTATTTCGGAACTCCCCAAGTCGGATTTATGGTGACTTGGTTCCTCAGATTGGTTTCAGATGCCAGTTGATCAGATTGACTTTGGGTTTCAGATGTTTGTGATCAGAGTTCAAGCCGAAGCTTTGACCCTGTGCCTTGAGACGCACAACCTGACCAGTCATGTTGCATCATTTGCATCATAGCATGTTTATTTTCCAAAAAAATAGTAATGCATGAAAAAGAAAAGTTAACTTGCATATGCATATCCTTTATCAGGATCGTTTATAGTACCCATATCATGCATATCATGCATATCATGCACATAGCATCCTTGCATTACAGACATGTTTGGAGAGACTTCTCACTTCGGTTCTTGACTGAGAGAGGATTGCTGACCGCCGACCGCATCGTTACTCAACCAGATTGAATCATCAGAGGATTATGGACCAAGTTCAGACAGAGTTGGCTGAGATGAGGGCAAACATGGTCCAGTTTATGACAATGATGCAAGGAGTTGTTCAGGGGCAAGAGGAGCTGCGTGCCTTAGCCCAGAGACTGGAAGCCGCGATTCCACCAGTCCACCGTGCTCCACCAGTGGATGTACCCGTTCATGAGAATGCTGCTGTCACTATTCTCGTCAATGATTATGCCATGGGTGATGAATTGAGGAGGATCAGAATCAGTGAACAACCTCTTGCTGCAGAGACTGTTAATGTCAGAGCAACCCGCGCTCCGGTTCGCCATCCTGGCTCTTCAAAGTTCTTCCAGTTCTAAGAAGCTATACTCTGGGGCACCCAAAAGGGGAGAGATTGAAACAAATGCTGTGCACCGTCGAAGGAGTGCGAACAGAGGATCATATCGACAGGTCGCTGCTGTGACTATTCCAGCAACTCAACAACAACACAGAAGACCAACTCAGCAGTATCAGACTCCACAACGTCATCCTCAGCAGCAGGTTTACCAGCCTCCCATTGATAATCAAGCTGGTACAAGTAACGAGAGGAAGAAGATCCTTTTTGATCCAATCCCCATGTCCTACGCCGAGCTGTATCCCTCGTTGATAAAGCGGAACTTGATTACTCCCAGAGACCCGCCACCCATACCCGTCGACCCTCGTTGGTGGTATAGGCCTGAACAGCATTGTGTGTATCATTCGGGTGCTCCTGGTCATGACGTGGATAGTTGCTTTCAGCTGAAGATGAAGGTTCAAGACCTCGTGAGGTCAGGTATTCCGAACTGTGGAGACTTGGGTCCCCGTGATAATCAAGCTTGAAGATAACAAGTCCTGGGCTGGCGCCGACTTTTTCTTCAGAAGGGTTGTTCAGAAAACAGAAGCTGCTGATGCAAAGGATACTGACAGTTGTCGTCCTCGGCGGGATCTGCCACAATTGGGTCACTGTGGGCTTTTCTACAGTTTTTTATAAGTCAGAGTAACAATCACTTTGTTTAAAAACCCTTCTCCCATGCCAAAAGGAGAAGTGATGACATTGTTGGCAGCATTTTGTGCAATGATATTTTCATTCAAATGATTCATGTTAAACATTTGTTTTTCCATTTGTTTTCCCTTTTCGCTTTTTGCATGAAATTGGTGATCACAAAAAACCTTAAAAAACAAGAATAAAAGCAATCTTTTCATCTGCATAACGATTGTCTCGTTTGTTTTTCAAAGAGCTTTTCATATCAAAATCTTTATGCAGGTTGTTTCTCAAACCCATTGAACATAGTGATCGGACGTCATCTCCCAATTTTGAATTCCCTGTATTCGAAGCGGACGAAGATGATGTTGAAGGGATTCCTGACGAGATTTCCCGACTTCTTGAGCAAGAGAAGAAGATTACTCAGCTGCATCTCGAGAATCAGCAGAACAGCCAACTGGGGCATTACCAAAAAAAAAAAAGAAGAGAAAGAGGAGGGTGCAAAATAAAAAAAAAAGAAGAAATCAAAAGAAATCAAAAGAAATCCAAATCAAAAGAAATCCAAATCAAAAGAAATCCAAATCAAAAGAAAAAGAAACAAAAAAAAGAAACAAAAAAAGCACCCTCAAAGTCCCAAGTTGGCTGATGCTGAATTCGATCAAAAAGAAGAGATCAACTGCCATGTGTCATGGTCAGTCATATCAGCAGAGAGTGAAAAAGAATTCGACAAGAAGATCAAGCCTCGTGTGTTCCGAGGAACCTTGTGCTCAAGAAAGTCTTGTCTTTTGTACCCGATTCCAGGGGCAAGTGAACCCCCAAGCTATGAATGTCCATATGTTGTCAAAAGAGCCTCTTCAGGCAGTGTTCTGACACTTACTACAATGGATGAAGAAGTTCACTCGTCCTGTGAATCCTGGTGCAGTCAAGAAATACTTCGCCTAAAACAAAACAAAAAAGCAAAAGCTCGCTAAGTCGAACACCCCAAAGGGCGACTTAGGCAAAAAGGAGCGTCTCGGTGGATTGAAAACCCGAAAGGGCGATCCAGGCAAAAGTTAGAGACATTGAAAAAAGAATTTGCATCCCGCTAGATTGAGCACCTCACACTGGGGCAATCTAGGCAAAAATTAGGGATTTGGCAAGTAACTGCATCTTGACAAGACTGTGCTCTATATCTGTCATCCGTCAGGAATTCTCGATTTGTCGTCGACTGAAGCTTTGAATACATCGAAAAGTCAGAATGGTAGAGGAAAGGTCATTATGTTCAATGTAGCCCTCTCCAATATATATCACCGATTTCAAACTTGTACAGATCTATGGAGTCTCGCCCTTTGCAGACTACTATTCCATCACATCAATTTGAGCTTTTATCCAATTATTTGCACTCTTATTTGTTTCAACTCAACAAACGTTTTGCATGTTTTAATTGATAAAGTATCATTGTTTTCAAAATAAGCAAATTTTTCAAAAAAAATTATTCTTAAACAAAGCGAACCTTCACAATGATGGAAAGAATACTTAGGAGACCCGCAGTGCTCTCCCGGGGGTGGTATGATTACCAACAGGTAAGACAATTGTTCGTATCTCGAGCGTGACTGTATCTTTGTCCTACAGAACCTCGTATGGTCTTTCCTCAGTGAAGTCGCCCGACGCAGTGTTGTTTGAAGATGTTCATCTTCATGTCCCCAGTAGTGCAACACTCCTCCCTCCAAGTCCCTATTAGCTCTATTGTGGGGCATCCCCAGTAGAGTGCTGTTTGAGCCCTATCATGGGACATATCTGGGGCACGTTTTTTTATCTGACGATCTCTTGTGCAGGTAATGTTAGACATCTTCATTCACTTGCCAGTTGTAATATGAATCTTTTTGACGAAAGATCCCCTCAGAGTCCAACCAGGGGCAAGGGATTGATGAATCGTGAAAAGACGGTAAAGGATTACGACAACGGTCCTGGAAAGTTAATCAAGAAGACTCTTCAAAGTCTGATGATTGGAAAGTATGTATGAATACCAGGAGCTCGATCCCCGTGGAGTACGGACGAGATTTGGAATACAAGATGATGGAGCAGAAAAGTCCAGAAGAGTCTGGGAGTTCTTAAAAGTGGAAAGTCAGCACTATGGGTGGATGATGGATACTGGTGTTCGACGAGTCGACCGACACCCCCGTCAAACAGGCTGTATCTCCCCAGAGGATTGAGAGTATGATCTCCCTGGCAGATTCGAGATCGTTGTCTCCTCAGCAAGCCTGAAGGTTATCACGTCCCCAGCCCAAGTCAGTATTGAAGCTATCAGAGTTGTTTCCCCTGCAGAGATACCTGTGGACAGTACCTTCTTTCCCCAGCAAATCTAAGGATTGCTTCTCCCCAGCAGGCCTGTGTTTGCAGATTTCCCCAGTTGAGAATCCCCGCTGAGCGCCTGGTAGATATTTTCCCCGGGAGTCCCCTAGCGGAGTTTACCAGTAGACTGTTGGTGTGTTCCCCAACAATTGGTTTTGTGATGCTATTATCTCCAGTATGGCCGCGAGTGCTTATCCTAAACTGGTTTGTGGGAATTCATCTCCAGTATGATATAACGTGTTATCACCCTCGACAGAGTTGTTACTCTCGCCACTATGGTTGTTCTCTCCACTAAGATTGTTCTCCTCAGCAGAATGGTGTGGTTTTCCTCAGCAAGTTCCCCGAGTGGAGCGGGTCTCATGAAATACATCTCCAAGCAGTGATTCTCCTACATATGGATTGGTTGGGTCGTCCCTAGTGGAGTAGCATTTATTTCTCCAGCAGAGTTCATCCTACCAGTGGATCGGACGAGTTTCTGTAGTAGACTGATATCTGCATCCCCAGCTGAGTTGATTCTACCTATGGGTCGCGTAGGTTATCCCTAGCGGAGTAACAGACATTCTCCCAAGCAGGGTTTATCCTATCTGAAGGTTGGTTGAGTCTTTCTCCCAGTGAAGTCGTTGTACCATTCCCCAAGCAGAGTTCTCCGCAGAATATTTCCCCAAGAGGAGTCTCCCCACGGAGTCAGAGTATCTGGTCATTTTGGCTCCCTAGCCAGGGTTCATTCGCATTTTGCATGTAGTAATCATTGCATCTTCAAAAATCACGTAGCATTTCCATTCCTAAATGGAGCATTACGCCATAGAAAAATTCAAACATATGCATTCATGTGTTCGAAACCCCATCAAACCGTATTCCCTGCAGAGACGGATTTTTGTTCAACCTGTACAACGCATTGGCTACAGTTACTCCAGTCAACATTTGGTGTTTATAATCCCCACAGAGGTTTATTTCCTCACCTGTTGGTGACAGAAAGTTTGTTTCTCCCTAGTGAGGCCCCCTGCAAGTGTTCAGCCTAGCCCTGTCATCTTGAGAATGTCAGTATACCCTGTCAGCACCCGTGTCTGGTCTTCTTTGGTGTCGGTAAACACCATCTTTCGGTGATTTCCAGTCATGCGTAAGTGTCTGGTCTTCTTTTGATGTCGGTAAACATCCTCTTTCGATGTTCGTAACGTCGCTATCCCTTCCCTAGTGAAGATTACTCCTCTCCGTTGGTGTCGATAAACGTCGAGTTTTTCCCAATCATCCGTTGATGATTTGGTTGTGTCCTCCTTCCCAAGTGAAGTATCCTCCTCTCCGTTGGTGTCGATAAACGTCGAGTTTTTCCCGATCATCCGTTGATGATTTGGTTGTGTTCACTCTCCCCAGTAGAGTATTCTCCTCTCCGTTGGTGTCGATAAACGTCGAGTTTTTCCTATTCGTCCTATGACGTCTAGTTGTACCCCTCTCCATGCAGAGTTACCTCTCCGTTGGTTTCGATAAACGTCGAGTTTTTCCTAGTTATCCGATGATGTCTAGTTGTACCCCCCTCCATGCAGAGTTACCTCTCCGTTGGTTTCGATAAACGTCGAGTTTTTCCCGATCATCCGTTGATGATTTGGTTGTGTTCACTCTCCCCAGTAGAGTATTCTCCTCTCCGTTGGTGTCGATAAACGTCGAGTTTTTCCTATTCGTCCTATGACGTCTAGTTGTACCCCTCTCCATGCAGAGTTACCTCTCCGTTGGTTTCGATAAACGTCGAGTTTTTCCTAGTTATCCGGTGATGTCTAGTTGTACCCTCCCCATGTGGACTTACCTCTCCGTTGGTTTCGATAAACGACGAGTTTTTCCCAGTCGTCCGTCGACGTCTGGTTGTGTTTCTCTTATTCCCATTCATCTGTAAATGTCTGGTCGATCTTTTTGGTGTCTGTAAACATCATCTTTCGATGTCTGTAAACGTCGAGTCTTCCCATTCATCTGTAAATGTCTGGTCGATCTTTTTGGTGTCTGTAAACATCATCTTTCGGTGTCCGTAAACATCGAGTATTTTCTCCAGTCATCAGTAAATGTCTGGTCATCATTTTTGGTGTCCGTAAACATCATCTTTCGATGTCTGTAAACGTCGAGTTTCTCCCCAGTCATCGGTAAATGTCTGGTCATTTTTTGATGTCGGTAAACATCATCTTTCGATGTCGGTAAACATCGAGTCTTTTTCTGCAGTCATCGATAAATGTCTGATAATCCCCAGCTAGAAATCCCCAGTAGAGTCATCTGTAAATGTCCTATTTGGTTTCCAGTTGCGAATATTTACTCCCCAGTCATCAGTAAATGTCTGGTAGTTTGTTTTGATGTCGGTAAACATCATCTTTCGATGTCGGTAAACGTCGAGTCTCATCCCAGTCATCGGTAAATGTCTGGTCATGCTTTGTCCCCTTGTTGATAAAGTCAAGATCCCCAGAAGTCGTCGGTAAACGTCTTGTCTGGTTATACCACAAAGATTTTGTTCCTCCCCAAGTGGAGATGCCATCGGTAAATGGCCCAGTTTCTTCGATATCGGTAAATATCGAATTCCCAGTAACAGCAGCCATCGGTAAATGGTCATGCTAAGTTGACATCGGTAAATGTCAAGTTTCTTTGAAGCCACCATCGGTAAATGGTCTTGCTTCCTTTCTACATCAAAATCTGTTTCCCAGCAGCCATCGGTAAATGGTCGTGCTGAAGTTGATATCGGTAAATATCAAGTTCTAACCATCGGTAAATGGTTGTTGTTTTTCAGAAGTTTATTTTCCCCAGACGCCATCGGTAAATGGTCGTGCTGAAGTTGATATCGGTAAATATCAAGCTTCCAGTTCTCCAACCATCGGTAAATGGTTTTGCTTTTTCTGAAGCTGTCATGCAGTTTGTCATCGGTAAATGACGTGGTTCTTTGGTATCATATCCAGTCTGTGCAAATTCTACGGTTCTTTGGTATTCAATCCCTGTTTACCCTGAAAGTCTGACAGCCGTTGCTATCATCCGTTCGGGTTCCCAGCTGATTGAATAGGGGCAGCTGTAGCACCTCAAATTTGCACCTATCATTATGCATACATTTTCATATTAGGTCATAGCATATCATGATCCATTGCATAGCATTTGCATTGTCCCTCAGTTGCCTCAAGAGCAAGCAATCAGAAATTAGGTCAAACTAATCTCCTGATCAGTCAACCAAGCAAGCAAAGGAATTTCTCATTTGAACCAAGGCCTTGGGGTTTGTCCAACAAGTTCACATGACTTGGGGATCCATTTGAAGTATTTTGGTCAAGGATTGAAGGCTCAGAGGTCATCAGTTCATGCACAGACAGTCAAAAACCCTAAAAAAGTCAACTGTTGGTCAACTGTCCATTTAATCAGTGATTTGATGATTGGATTTGGTTTGTGAGAGCTCATTCATGTCCAAATAGTCATCATACATCATGCCAAACACCATCATGGAAGAATTTGAAGCCAGATCAAAAATTTCCAAAAGTAGAAACTGGGCCTGTAACTGAAACTTACCATAAATGGAAAGTCTTGATCCTCAAACCTACATTTTGATACAAGCCTCAAATGAATTTTTGCCCAACATGAAAGTTGAAGATCTTGTTCTCCCATTTCCAAAAAGTCCTAGAACTCTCAATTCCCATGTGTGGTTGGCAAGTTATGATCGAATCGATTTCAGAAAATCTTGAACTTCAGAGGGCCATATCTCCCAAACCGTTTGGCCAAATTTGGTGGGGTTTTTTCCTACAAACCACATTTTTCATCCTCTTTTCAAAAATATAAATTTCATGACCCAAAACTTCACCAATCAAAATGGCAAATTTTGACCTTTTTCATTTAAATGTAAGTTTGACCAAGAGTTGACTTTTTGACTCAAACATTTTTTCAGCATTTGGCCAATTGGAACAGCTAATAAATATCATTTTGAGTGTGTTTGCAAAGTCAAATTATGCAGCACATGTGAATATTGCTTGGTTGCTTGAATTGTAAGAAAAGTACCATTTAACCATGCTTGCACCATACTTGTTTATGCATCCACCATACCATGATTTGTACTCTCAAAACAGAAGATTAGAAGGCCATTTTACTGTCAATTATGAATACATTCTGCAGCCAAAACCAATGGTACATATGACCATGCTTGCTTGCTTAAAATTGGGAAGGAAAGGACCAAAACTAGCCATGCTTGGAGCTGCACATAGCAGCCCTGCCACTTTTGCTGTCATGCTACAAACCAATGGCAGCCTCACACCAGCTGATACAGAAAATACTCTCTCTCATTTTGGACATGCTGAGCCAACAATACAAGACAGCAGGATGTGGTATTTTTTGTTCTTCTGTCATGTTAAAAAATCAACAGCAGCCTGGTTCACTAAACTCCAGCATGACTGCCTTGCCAACCTACACAACCAAACAACACACTACAGAACTTCACTCATTTTTCATTAAGACATCATCTTGGCATTTTTACACAAAAGCTGTCAAAAAGAGCAGGCAGTACAAGACAGCATGGGTTATGATGATTTTCCTGTCATGAGAAAACACATAGCAGCAGCACAGCAGACAGAGATAATAGACCTCACTCATTCAAACCTTGCCCTCACCTTGCATTTTTCCTGACCAAGACAAGCAGCATACCAAAAAAAAACAACCTTGACTCACTCCCTCATTTTCAACCTTGCCTTGCATCTCACAAAACCTGTCAATTCCTAAACCAACAAACTAGGATTGGCTGCAACAGGACCAACGAGAAAACTCATTCATTGAGACTCACTCTGCCATTCTGCATCTTCAAAACCTTGTCCACCACAACCAACTCAGACTTGGCCTTGCCTTCACAATCCTGTCACCATACCCTGCAGCAGAAGAAAAGCATGGCATTTTTGATCTTTGTGAAAAAGGAGCAAACCAACCAATCTTTCATTCATCTTGTTGGACCTCACTTGCATTGACCATAACAAACACTCTTCATTCATCATTCATCCAAAGGAGCTGCAATGACTTTGCTGGCTTGGCATTTTTCAACTGGCTATCAAACATCAAAACCTGGCCTGGCCCTGCATTGACATAGCATCAATTCCACTATCCTCCTATCAGAGAACCAACCGAACAAGAAAACTTCTGATGCATTACCAAAACCCTTGGCATTTTTTCTCTTCAAAAAGTCTGTCACAAAAACCCTGCTACAGAAAACCACACTCACTCCAACTCACCTGCTACTTTGCATTTTCTGACCAAGTTTCCAAACAACTCAAACCTTGCCAAACCAAAGGCAATTTGGAACAGCAAATGAGAAGCTCCCTCTTTCTGTGATGAGAAACTAACAGGCCAAACACTTGCCTTCTCATCCTTTTCAAACCTCACCCTTTGTTTTGCATCTCAAATGCCCTGTCCAAACGCAAGAACATCAAACAACACCTAGACCAAACACTTTCACTCAAAAAACCATCTCACTTGCATTTTCCAACCAAAGCCTTGCCAATACATCCATCTGCATACAGCATTTTCAAGCCTCACCCTTGCCATTTGCTTTGCATTTCACAAACCTCCTTGCTGCTTTGGCATACCATTTTCTGTCAATAAATATAACAAACCACATTGCATTTACACTCCACTCAAACCTCACCCTTACTATGCATTTTCATTTTGCTGTCAAGCACCAAAACCACACCTTGACCTTGTCTTGTTGGTTCATCATCAAAGAGGTTGAACATTGAATTTCACTCCAAGCATTCACAAGGCACAAGAACTTCACCAGTCATCATCAAGAAGGCCGTTGGACAACTGTTTCACTTCAATTCCATCAAAAAAGCATCAAGAACACAAGCTGCCCTTCAAAAAAGGTATGGATTCGACCCTCCTATTTTCTCAAATTGACATATGCTTTAGAAAGTTCTTTCAATGCTGAGCATCATGATGCTTTCCTTTTTAAAAATAGTTGTGTATTCATGATGATACGATGAGATGAAGTTTGGTGCTTGAAAATGTTTCCCTTGATTTCTTGCTTTGTAGTTCAAATTAATAAAAATAGGGTTTGGATTGTTGTTGTATGATGTTTGATGAACACCATGGTATAACCAATTTCGATTTCTGGGCAAAATTGAGAAATCACGATTTGGGATGGTAGTGAACAGTGAAACCCTAAGCCAATTTTCCAGATTTTCTTTCTGTTTCGTGCGTGCATAGCCAACCACCAATAGGAACATTTCGTTCCTTGGCCCAAAACGGCGTCGTTCCGTTTAATGAGTTTCATATTTACAGCTTTGCCATTTTCTCCATATAAATTCAATTAATTTCTTCAATTATTTCATCAATCTTCCAAAAATCATAAAAGCTTCAATTTTAATCCAAATTCAATGGGATTTTTTGTGTTGTGTTCATCATAATCTCTACTTTTTTATCATTATTTTTCCAGAATTTTTGGATGAATGGTTTTTAAATGGCCTTAGGGTTTGTGACATGTGACCAAATTTTGTATACCTTGCCAAATCAATTGTGAAATGATGAGAATGTATCCAATGGCTCTCAAATTTTTTGTGCTTAAACTAGACATGTTCACCTTCATTTTGGTATAAAGTTTGTGGATTTCCCATTTGTGGTTTGCTGGTTATGATTTTTTGAAGTCATGTGTTACATTTGGTGCCATACCATGATCATGCATTTTCCCTAATTTTGTTCACATGCTTCCTTACATCCAAATGACCCCAAATTTTGCATGAACTTACTCTTGTATGTCTAGTTGACTTGTGAATTTTCTTGGATTTATTTGAACAATTTTCCATTTGTTTGAGATTTTTCTTCCCTGCCTAGTCAAATGTTGACTTTGTGTGACACATGTTCCCATTTCATTTGTGAAATTCTCATACTTTATTAGATGGACATGAAATTTGATATGTGATAACTAGACATCTCAAACTTGGCATTGGTGTTAATCTCATTCATTTCTCATCTGTTTTCAATTTGATATGATTTTTTGAAGTTGACCCATGCTTGTTGACTTTCTTTGTGCATGCTTGAATTTGGCTTGACATCATGATTTTCATTGACTGCCTTCCTCTCATCCAAATGGGATGAAATTTGACATGCTTACCATGCTATATGTTAGGTTTGATCATGATTTATTTGATGATTTTTGGAAAATGTTTAGATTGCTTTTGATGCAAGTCTTTCTGTTGATTTCTATGAGCTTCTGTTTGCCATGTTTTGACCTAAATGGTTCATGAAATGATGATGATGATTGATATGAGTGTGAACCCAATTGGTTGTGTTTCTTAATGGCTTGAACATGATTTTGGATATTCATCCCTTGCTGTTTGGACTTTCTCATTCACTTTTGACCCTAGGCTTGCCCTAGTGGTCCTGTTACTCACCTTTGAGTTTGTGATTTCAGGTTGACCATCAAATGGCCATTGAGACCAATTCTTTTGACTGAGCTTGCTTGAATATTGTTGTCTAACCTCCTTGTTTTGTAGGTGGCTTGGCTCACATGCCTTAAGCCTTGTGCCTTGCACATCCATGTGCCTCCAATTAACTGTTGGTGTCGGTTTCTGTTTGTTTTGTTTGAAGTTGTATACTAACATCTGCTTGACTGTTTCAGGTGCTTTAGTTGCTTTTAGTTCCTTGTGAACTTTTGCTTTGCTTTGCTTGTATAAGCAATTTGCATTGAGGTATGTCTCTTTGTCTTCATGTAGTCTGGAAGACCTGGCCTGTTACTTGGCCAGGCAACTGTCTGAAGTCCTCCTTAAGAGGCAATGTTTGTGGATGTTTACTTTTGTCCCTGCATAGAGTCAAAGTCCTCCTAAGTGAAGAGGCAATTGGTGGAAGGTAGGGATATGCAATCTATCCCCCACTATTCAGTGTGTCATCCGCTTTGCTCACACCACTGTGTTGATGCATTGCAGATACAAACCCAAGATCTTGTACAATTGTACAGTTGAGTCAGTTTTAATGTGTAGAAGGGTTCCCACTTTCTGAACCCACACATTCTTGTCTTGAGCTCTCCCAGGCCAGGGATAAGAGCTGTGAGGTCTCATCCTCACTTCATCCTTTCATCTGCTTCACCTTAGCCCCTCAATGGCAAGGTTAAGAGCAACACTCACCCCATTCCAGAGGTTTGTTTGTTGAGGTTGATATGACCCCTTGACTAAAACCTAACCCTTGTTTGAGCCACTTGTTTGTGTATAGCGTGTGCTACCTGTGCTTGTAGGATTGTTTAACTTGCTTCCTGTGCAAGATAGGATTGTTTGACTTGCTTCCTGTGCAAGTTAGGTTTAGTTTAGACTTGCTTCCTGTGCAAGTTAGGTTTTGCTTGGCTTGCTTCCCGTGCAAGTTAAGTGTGTGTGGCTTGCTTCCTGTGTGAGCCATGCTTAGGATAGGTTGGCCCTTGTGCCATTTAGCTAGAAACCTTAACTTAGGGATGATTTTGCATGATAACATCTAGGCTCGAGTCGTAGTCTCCCTAGTTGTGTCTCCCTCTGTTATCTGGTTAGGCTAGTCCTTTATCCCTGCGTAGGGGAACTACATCGCCCTGATCTTCATACCAGATGAAGTATGTAGGCAGGAGATTGAGCTGATCTCTCCGGGCGCCCTTTTTCTTTTGTGTGTGTTGTTTGACAGTTATAGGCTCGAGTCCCCGACTCCCTATTAACTTGTTGTGTTGTTGTGTGCTTGGAAGCTGATGTAAGTCCATCGGGTGGCATTTGGGTTCCAGTGTGCGTGTGTTTAGGTTCGGATATCAATGTAAGTCCAGTGATTGGCATTTGGGCTCCACGTTTGCCTCTTTGTGTGCGTTTTGGTTCGGATGCTGATGTAAGTCCAGTGATTGGCATTCGGGCTCCACGTTTGCCTTTGCTTTTGTTTGTTTGTGTGCGTGTCAGCCGAGCTACGAATGCTCTGATTCTTCTCTCGTCCGAGAAGATACGTATGCATAGGATGCGATATCCTAGCGAGCATGTGTCGTTTCCCCAGTCCGAACTACTTCGACTCTGATGTCTATGCCTGATAGACTAAGTAGGCCCAGGATATGATGTCCTGCCGAGTCAGTTTCAGTCAGTTTCTTTTGTCTCTTTTCAGCCAGTGTGTGTGTGTTTATGAGCAGTGTTTAGCAACCAATTTTCCTTCCTTTTGTGCGTGGATCCCGTAGAGTACTACGGATGCGTAGGGGTGCTAATACCTTCCCTTCGCATAACCGACTCCCGAACCCATTCTCTTTGGTCGCGAGACCATGTTCTTTCCCAGGTTTACTCTGAGCGTTTCCTTTCCCTCTTTTGGGATAAATAACGCACGGTGGCGGCTCTGTTGTTCTTTCTTTTCCCGCCGGTTTTTCGCGCGATGCGACAGCGCGGTTCCTTCGTCAAGGACTGCCTTTTTTCCCTTGAGCATCCCAAACCCTAAAACCCAAAGCAACACGTTAACTCCTTCTACTACAGGCGAGTAAGTCTCCAAAGGTCGAGCATCCGGTAGATTGCGTAGTGACGTCGTTCGTCCAAAACCCAATCCATAACCCCATAGTTAGCCGAACTACGTTTTGCTCTGATTCTCAGGCCAGATGAGATACGTAGGCATAAGACGCGATGTCTTAGCGAGCACACATCCCCCCAACCCATAGGTTAGCCGAGCTACGAAGACTCTGATTCTCATATTCAGATGAGATACGTATGCAGTGGATGCGACATCCGCGCGAGTCATTTTCATTTAACCCTTTTTTTTGGTAAACAGCACAAGATAAACCCACACCCTTTAGACAAGAACTACAAAAGTGGATCCCGTAGAGTACTACGGATGCGTAGGGGTGTTAATACCTTCCCTTCGCATAACCGACTCCCGAACCCAATATTTGTTTGCGAGACCCCGTCTTGTCCTTTCCTTTTTCGGGTTTACTTCGAGCGTTTCCTTTCCCTCCCTTGGGATAAATAACGCATGGTGGCGACTCTTCTGTCATTTTCTTTTGCCGGTTGTTTTTTCGCACACAGTATTTTTCAGGTTGCGACAATATGGCTGTGAAAATCAAAGAGGAAGTGTAGAAGTAGATTGACGTCGATTTCCTTGTGACCGTTGAGTATCCGCAATGGGTGGCCAATATTGTGCTTGTGCCGAAGAAAGATGGAAAAGTCTGCATGTGTGTCGACTATAGAGATTTGAATAAAGCCAGTCCAAAAAATGATTTCCCTCTGCCACACATTGATATGTTGGTAGACAATACTTCTAAATTCAAAGTCTTTTCGTTTATGGGTGGATTTTCCGGATATAATCAGATCAAGATGACACCCAAATATATGGAGAAGACCATATTCATTACATCTTAAGGAACATTATGTTATAGAGTGATGCCTTTCGGTTTGAAGAATGCTGGTGAAACTTACCAAAGAGTAATGACTACTCTTTTTCATGATATGATGCATAAAGAGATTAAAGTTTATGTCGATGTCATGATTGCTAAATAAATTGATGAAGAGGAGCATGTTGAGCATTTGTTGAAGCTATTCCAACGTTTGAGGAAATATAAACTCCGCTTGAATCCCAATAAGTGTACTTTTGGTGTTCGTTCTGGTAAGTTGTTGGGCTTTATTGTCAGCGAGAAGGGTATTAAAGTTGATCATGCCAAGGTCAAAAGTAATACAAGAGATGCCTGCGCCCAAAACTAAGAAGCAAGTTAGAGGTTTTCTCGGCCGCTTGAATTATATCTCCAGATTCATTTCCCTCATGACTGCCACATGTGCGCCTATATTCAAGCTTCTTCGGAAAGATCAGTCTTGTGATTGGGCCGAAGACTGCCAGAAAGCTTTTGACAGTATCAAAGAATATTTGCTTGAACCTCTGATTCTGTCTCCACCTATTGAAGGAAGACAGTTGATCATGTATTTGACTTTTCTTGAAGATAGTATGGGTTGTGTTCTTGGTCAGCAAGATGAGACTGGAAAGAAAGAATTTGCAATTTACTACCTCAGTAAGAAGTTCACCGACTGTGAGACTCGGTATTCTATGCTTGAGAAGACTTGTTGCGTATTGGCTTGGGCTGCTAAGTGTCTGCGTCAATATATGTTGAATCATACCACTTGGTTGATGTCCAAAATGGATCCGATCAAGTATATATTTGAGAAGCCTGCTTTAACTGGGAGGATTGCCCGTTGGCAGATGTTGCTATCAGAGTATGATATTGAATACTGATCTCAGAAAGCGATCAAAGGTAGTATCTTGGCTGACCATTTGGCTCACCAACCAATTGAAGATTATCAGTTAGTGCAGTATGACTTTCCTGATGAAGAGATTTTGTACTTGAAAATGAAAGATTGTCACGAACCATTGTTTGAAGAAGGGCCAGAACCTGGTTCCCGTTGGGGAATGGTATTTGATGGAGCTGTTAATCAGTAATGTAATGACATTGGGGCATAGATCATCACTCCTCAAGGCACGCATCTACCATTTACAGCTAGGTTGACTTTCAAGTGTATGAACAACATGGCAGAATATGAAGCTTGCATTATGGGGCTTGAAGAGGCCATGAATCTCAGAATCAAGTATTTGGATGTCTTTGGAGATTCATCTTTGGTTATGAATCAAATCAAAGGTGAATGAGAGACAAATCAACCCGGTTTAATACCATATAGATATTATGCGAGGAGGATTTCAACTTTCTTTACAAATGTTGAATTTCATCATATCCCTCGAGATGAGAACCAGATGGCAGGTGCTCTTGCAATGTTGGCATCAATGATTATGCTAAAGTATTGGAATGAAGTTCCCAACTTGTCTGTGATGCGTCTTGATTGGCCAGCTCATGTGTTTGTTGTTGAAGAGATCAAAGACGAGAAGCCGTGGTATTACGACATCAAATGTTTCCTCCAAAGCCAGATTTACCCGCCTGGGGCATCTTTGAAGGATAAGAAGACTTTGAGAAGATTAGTCGGTAATTTCTACTTGAATGGTGATATACTGTACAAGAGAAACCTCGACATGGTTTTGCTCAGATGCGTGGATAGACACGAAGCAGACTTGTGGACGACTGAAGTGCATGAAGGTTCCTTTGATACTCATTCCAATGGACATGAAATGGCAAAGATGTTACGAGCAGGTTACTATTGGCTGACAATGGAATCTAACTGTTGCAAGTTTGTGAAGAAATTCCACAAGTGTCAAATTTATGCTAATAAGATTCATGTTCCTCCGACACTTTTGAATGTTGTTTCTTCCTCATGGCCCTTCTCCATGCGGGGAATTGATATGATTGGGATGATTGAGCCCAAAGCTTCGAATGGACATCGTTTCATTTTGGTGGCAATTGACTACTTCACAAAATGTGTTGAAGCGACATCATATGAAAATGTAACCAAACAAGTTGTTGTAAGGTTTATCAAGAATCAGATCATATGCCGTTATGGTATGCCATGCAAGATCATTACTGACAATGGATCTAACTTGAATTACAATATGATGGAAGCTCTTTGCAAAGACTTCAAGATTGCACATCATAATTCTTCTCCCTACAGACCTAAGATGAATGGGGTTGTTGAAGCCGCAAATAAGAACATTAAGAAGATTATTCAGAAGATGGTTGTCACATATAAAGATTGGCATCAGATGCTCCCATTTGCTTTGCATGGGTATCATACATCCATCTGCACTTCAACATGGGCAACCCCTTTCTCTCCTGTATATGGTATGGAAGCAGTGCTCCCCGTAGAGGTTGAGATTCCTTCATTGTGAGTGCTCATGGAAGCCAAGTTGACTGAGGCTGAATGGTGTCAGACCAGGTTTGATCAGTTGAATTTGATTGAAGAGAAGATATTGACTGCCATGTGTCATGGTCATTTATATCAGCAAAGGATGAAGAAAGCTTTTGATAAGAAGGTTAAACCTTGTGTGTTCATAGAAGGTGACCTTGTGCTTAAAAATATCTTGTCGTTCAAACTAAATTCTAGGGGAAAATGGACTCCTAATTATGAAGGCCCATATGTTGTTAAGAGAGCCTTTTCAGGCGGTGCTTTGATTCTTACAACTATGGATGGTGAAGAGTTCACTCGTCCTGTGAATGTAGATTCAGTCAAGAAGTACTTCGCCTAAAAAAGAAAAGAACAACTCGCTAAGTTGAAAACCCGAAAGGGCGACTTAGGAAAAAATGAGCGTCTCGGTGGATTGAAAACCTGAAAGGGCGATCCAGGGAAAAATTAGAGACATAAAAACAGAAAGAATTTCCTGAGAAGTTAAGTACCCCACCTTGGGGCAACTTATGCAAAAATTAGGGATTATGGCAAGTAACCGTAGTCTGCTGATTGACCAGTATCGGAAAGAACTTAGTTGAGCACGAGGGTTGATGTCGATTCATCATCCCAGTAACGGTCAAGAGCACAGTGGATATCAAGAGTTGGTAGAAGGATTAAGGATCATTTGTATTCAATGTAACCCTTTTCCATGTAAATTACCATTTTCAACTTTGTAAAAATCTGTGGAGTCTTGTCATTTACAGACTACCACCCCATTAAATAAAGTTGAGGTTTTGTCCAATTGTTTCTACACTTATTTACTTCAGCCAATAGTTTAAATTTTATTATGATCATTTTGGAAATTTAAATTTTTTAATCAAAATCTATTTTTTTAAAACATATAAAAACAAGAAATTTTCAAAGCAATTAAAAGGAAGTATCAACAGCACTTCAAAGAATAGCAAGTCCTTAAGTGCTAAGCATCAGAGGTACCCCAAGCGGTTAACCCTTTGGGTATCCCTAGTTGTTTGTGTTGATCCGGTTCCTCTGCGGAGTGTTTGTTCCCTATCAGAGTTCCTATTCTTTTCCCCAGCTAAGTTGGTTGATTCAATACCTTGCGGCGTGTTATTTCCCGGCAGTGTTTCTGTTTTCCCCAACGGAGTTCACATTTCTTCAGCAGGGTTGATCTTCAGTAGAGTAAGATGTTTTCCCAAGTAGATCACGTTGGTTTCCCCACCAGTCGCCATCCGACTCTCTCCAAATCAGTGTTTCCTCCTGGTTTGTAAGTAGCTATTTTTGTTTATCTTCTGCATGGTTGGCTCCCATTTGATATGGTGTTGACCTAAAATTCCCTGCAGACTTGATAATGATTCCTCTCCTCAACATATCTCCTCCCTCAGCTAGATTTTGAGGCTTTGGGTTTTTGATTTCTCTGTTCTCCAGCAGTTATCTCCCTCTTTTTGTGGATTGACCGAGGATTGTACCGATGATTCAAATTCTTTACGACACCTTTGTATCCTTTGTGATCGTTTTGTCAGAATAATCATCATATATACATATACATATACATATACATATACATATACATATACATATACATATACATATACAATTTCATAATTTGCATATTGGCACCATTATATTTGATTGATTTGTCGATTTGAGATTCTCATTCTCTGTATGGCGGTACTTTATCCCCATACGAGTTCGGTGTCTGTTCTCCCTCAATTGTAGAGTGTCAACCCCTTAGGCAGAAAGACTTTAACCTTTCTTCTCTTCCCCACTGAGTTGTTCCTCGTGGATGATTATTACTTCAGTTTACTTCCCAGTTGATTATCTGGATGGAATCACTCTCCTTGAGTTATGTCCTCAATGGGTTGAGTCTTGATTAATTGTTTCTTTCTAGCTCTTACCTAGATAGATGCTTTGAGTCTCCTAAGAGCTTATTACCCAGTAACTGGTAATATTCTTCTTAGTTTGCAGTTTGTTACTTCTTGCCCAATACCCGACAAAAGTATCCCAGTTTTCCCAGTAGTGGAGTCCCTGGTGGATTCATTTTTTCTGATTCCCCAAGAAGTATATCCTTTATATGTTCACCCTAACCGGTGACGGATACCTTTCTTTCCCCTGCCTGAGCCTATCCTTGATATGTTCATCCTAACCGATGACAGATATTCTCATCCTTGGTGTTCTACCTAGTAAAAAGGTAGTTGTAATCCCTATTGTGTTCCCCAGAGAGTTAATCCTTGATATGTTCATCCTAACCGATGATGGGTTTCCTTCTCTTTTTGGTATTCTACCCAGTAATCGGTAGTTGTAAACCCTACTTTTTCCCGCAGAGTCTATCCTTGATATGTTCATCATAACCGGTGACGAATTTTCTCTTCGATGGTATTCTATCTAGTAACTGATAGATGTAATCCCTATTTTCTCCCCTCTCAGAGTCTATCCTTGATATGTTCATTCGAACCGATGACAGATTTTCTCTTTGATGGTCTTCTATCCAGCATTCGATAGATGTAATTCCTACTTTTTGTTCAGTTGGTTTATCCTTGATATGTTCATCTTAACCGATGACGGGTATCCTCCTTGACAATCCTAGGCAAGTTTATCCATGATATGTTCATCTTAACCAATGACGGATTTTCTTCCCTGTTGAGTATATCCTTGATATGTTCATCTTAACCGATGACAGATATTCTCACCTTTGGTCTTCTCCCCAGTACATGGTAGTTGTAAATCCTATTTTTCTGTAGTTTTCCCTAGCAAGGTTATTCTTACCCAGTAATCGGTAATGAATAGTACCTCATGGCTTTTCTCAGTGAGTCATCCTTGATATGTTTATCCTAACCAATGTCGGGTGTCCTCTCTGTCAGATCTGTATTATCTCCTTACCCAGTAGCAGGTAGTAGATAATAGATTTCTGCTCCTCCTGTGTTGAAGTTTATTTCTTCCCAGTCGAGTTGAGTGTGCATTTCCTTAACGAATTCGCTTTTCCTGCATGATTCAAGTACTTCAGTTTCATCCTGACTTACTCGTATCCCCCTGCAGATGTTGTTGTTCCTCAGCTGAGTCTTTCCATTTTATATGGAATTCCTCTAGTCCCCCCAACAGTTTTAAGTCGTAGCCTAGCCTACACATAACTCCTTTATCCCTCAGAGTCTCTGTCACCCCAATGAGTTTTCCTTACGGAATGCATTATACTCCCGTGGACTTTCGGTCTCTCTGATTTCGTTTCCTTTGTGGAAATATTTTCCCACAAAGAATTTGCTTTTGCATTCATATCATATGAATCATGAGGTCTCTTAGGGACCAAAATTTGTTTCTATATGTTGTTATTTAAGCCCATTCTACTGAGTCGACATAAAGATTTTAATCTTTGCCTCCTCAGTTAGAATGTCCTTAAATATGGGCAGCTGTAAGACCCCAATTTTGACCCTAAGGTCCCTCATGCAATTTCATCATAAGCATTAGCATTGGGATCATACCTTGGCATCCTCCTTACCCCTCTTTCATTGGGTTTGTTTTGGGAGAGGTCACCAAGCACTATGTGATTGTATCATACTTGTATATTATCATTTTTTACTAACCAAAATACCAAAAATATGTCTTTGCATTTTCCTAACTCTTTTGTAGGTGAGGAATGATCACCATTGATCTATCAAGTTCATATATAGTGTTTAAGACCCTCATGACAAAGAGAACAACCATGAATTGACCCAAGAATGATTATGAGCATCATGTATGAGTTCCATTGATTCCTACATGTCATATTGATCAAGTTTTCTTCAAGAGTTTGGAGGTGATTTGCCTTGGAAACCCTAGTTTGACTGGGTATCTTGAGTAACTTCTCCAACAAGCTATCTCACCAATTGATCAAATTTCTCAAGGAAAACTTCAAAATTCATCATCTTATGCATATATGATCTACCATGAGCCTAAAAAGTCAAAAGAATTGAAGGTTAGCAAATTGGCGGATGGTGGTTGGCTAGATGAATTCATCTGATCAAAACTGGGTCTCCCTAGACCCTATCTCCTACAATTTTCATCATATGAAAATGATTCTAAGATAAAAGTTACTCTAAATGATAGTCCAAACAACTTTAATGTATAGACCTAGAGCTATTTTGGCTTGGAAAATCATTTTCTAGGTTGAAACATTATAGGTCATTTTGTCTAAACCTTAATTTGAAAGTTAACTTCCCAAGGCCATAACTTGCTCATTTTTTGAGATGAAAGATTTCAAAGTTTCACAATTAAATTTAAGATGTCTACTTCAACTTTTATGTTTGGAGTGAGAGCTAATTCAACTTTTATGAGCATGTTATCTGAGGTTACATTATAGGTCATTTTTGACCTATACCATTGAACAAGTGATTTTTCCAAACTTCAAAAATGAAGAACTCTATCATTCTAAATCCAAATGACATGAAATTGGTGACCATTTTTAAGGTATGTGAAAGATCTACAACTTTTATGAATACACTTTTCTCATTTGAAGCTCACATAAAAAGTCAAGCAAGGTGGAATATTGAGATATATGGCTTGACACTTAGAAAATTTTTCAACATGTTGAAATTTCCAAACTTCCACCTCAAAATTCTCCATGTTCCAAGCTCCAAATGAAAAAGTGTTGAACATAAAAATTGTTCCCCTTGATCCAGGCTTTCCAAAGAACCCAAGTTCATGCATTTTGGACAAAGATTTCTAGGTCTGCGCATGGCTTTAACAGGGCTGCATCATTGGAAAGAATCAATTGCATAAACTTCAGCTCACAATGCCTTGCAATTCAAGCTTCATTCAGACCTCAATTGAAATCATTTTGGAACTTTTTGCATTGCATCATGGGCCTGTACATGCCCATGCACTCGTGCCATCAACATTTCCAATTTTGGGCAGATTTTTGAAGTGGGCAAATATCATTCCCTTTGGCTATAAATAGAAGGCTTCTGAGCTCACTTGAAGAAGACTTTGCGCGCCAGCTTTTCCCCCCCATTGAAACCCTCTCATTCTAAAGGAAAACCTGAGAAATTTTAATTTGAAATTTGAGTTTGAATCTCAACTGTTGGAGTTTCAAGAACTCCAGGATCCAAAGCCTTGCATAGCTTCTCAAGTGTGATCAGATCGTGTTTGGAGCAAGCAACATCAAGAACTGCATAACATTGAAGGTAATTTTTAGAAAACTTCATCTCTTCGATTCTCACTCAATTCTACTCAATTCTCTTGGATCTTTGATTGTCTGAAGTCCTACCAATGTAGGCAAGAAGATTGAGTTGCTTAGAGGTCAAATCGAAGTAACTCAGTTGACACACCTTAAAATTCAACTCCTCATATCTTTTTATATATTTGGAGTTAGTTGAAATTGAGGTCAGATTCGTGCTCTATGCCATTTTTTCTTTCAGATCATGTCCTCCTTTTTTATTTTGGTGATGGTTGAAGGTGGACCAGTCCGGTGACGTCCACCGGAGAAGAAGACCGGAGTTATAGCTCCGGCCGTGTGTTGGCACGTCTCCAACCATATGATCCTTTTCAAATGTTTTAATCTCACGTGTTGGTTCTGAATACCATACCTGCAGTGCATTGACTAATGTCCATTGTGGAACGCGCGCTGAGGACCACTTGATCTGCCGCCTCAATTAATGAGGGAGATCTAGTTGTCCACGTTTTTTTCTTCTGATTATTTGAATTTCATTTTAATTATTTTATTTTCATTAATTCATATTAATTTTAATATTGATCAAAAAAATATGAGAGTTTCATCAAAAAATTTCAAATAATTTCCTCTTTTATATTCCGAATTAAAATTATTTTTTGGATCATTATTAATATTTTTCATGATTTAATTGATTTTGTGATTATTTTTAATTGTTTAAAAATACTTTTAAGTCTTTAAAAATTCTGATTTTTTTTCTCCAAGGTCCTTTGGCCTTGTTTGACCTATGATAAATCTCATGGCCATTTCTTTGGTGTTTTGATGAGGTTTTAGAAATTTGACAAACAATATTTTATTTAAATGCCTTATTTTAGTATTTTTAATTTGAATAAGTGCCAATTAATTGTGTTGACCACTTGTGATGACTTGTTTGAGTTTGACTATTGTTGTTGGGCCTTGGTCAAGGTTGATTTGACTTTGTCAAGTTAATATCATTGGATTTAGGGGATTGATGGAATGTACACTCCATCTCCCAAAATGAATGGGTGATATTAATTTGGTAAAAGTCCTCCTTTGACCAATTTGAGTTTTGATCCATTCTCCTCCCTCTTCATCTCATTCCCCTTCTTTATGCATTCATCTCATTTGGCCTATGATATCTCAAAGTCCTAAGGCTAGTTGATTGAGAAATCAACATAAGTATGGATGAGATTAGGCCACCTCTTTTGCATATTCTTTTTGTGTGTGGCATGTTTCATGAGCATAGTCCATTATACTATGTCTCTAACATGCATTAACACCAAAATTCTATCGCCCAACCTCAAATAGTTATGACTTCTACATAAGTCCAGTTACGATTGCTTAACATAGCGCTAAATTTGTGGCACAAAAGGCATAACATTCTAGTTAGTGAGATTGTAAGTCTCCCCTATTTCATGGTATTGTGTGGAAACTTGGTATTTTTTCTTTCCTTTGGAAGATATCTTGGCTCAAGGGTCCATGCTTGTGATAAGCGGTTTGAGTATTCTCCAAAGAATGACTTAAAATGAAAAGCAAAAGCAAAACAATACTAACTTCTAACTCATTAACAACTAACTTTTAATTTCAAGCCATTTACTTTAATGTCATTTAATTTTAGTCTTTATTCATTTGCCATTATTCATACCATTCTAATTGTTTATGTTAAGGAAATTTTGACTTTGTTCATTTGTACCATATTGTGTGATATATCTTACTTGTGTATATTTTGTTTGTTTGTGTGGTATTTGACCATTAATGTACATAATAACAACAAAAACCCTAAAAAAAACTTTTGTGTGGACTGTTGACTTGATCTTGGACAAATTGGACTTAGAATTTAGGCAACCTTCCTATGCTAAAGGACTTGGCCAATGCCAACTTTTTGTGAAACCAAGTGCTTGCAATTTGGAACTTTATCTGATACATCATTCAAGATCCCTTTGAGTTCATCTGCAACATGATCATTGTGAAGTTGTTATTTTGAACCTGTGACTTGTGGAATTCATATGTTACATGGGTTAATTTGAAGAAGATCATGGAGTAGCTAAAGCTTGGATGTAGCTATCTTTATTTGATGCCTTTGCTCTTCAAGATTGATATAACTGTGCATTTGTGTGTTGCTTAATTCTAAATATCCAAGGGAATTTGGGGTTTCTAGATGGCATTCTTGCCTATTGGATTGGTACCCATCGGTCAGATCTTTTCAACTCTTAACTTTTAATTTTGTGCATAGGATTAGTCTCTTTATCTTCTCCGCATTTCTTTAATTTCAAAATTTCTCCCCCCTTTTAAAATTTTCCTTGTTTGAACTTATTTTGTTCTAAACTTTGACCACTTTGCAAAAAGATTGAACCTTTGGCCTTATGCCATTGCATTTTCAAACTTCTTTTCTTAAATCAAACTTGTAAATAAACTTAACTATACTTGACTTAAACTTTCAAAATCCAAAAAGAACTAACTCATTCAAACTATTTTCAGGCCTTTTGTGCCTCTCAAACTTAATTTTTGATAAAAGCAATGCATCCACTTTGAAATTTGTATCACGAACTACGAGGTTTTGATACCTAATTTTTATGTTGGTAAGTAGGCACAAGTCCGAAGGTCTTGTCAAACACAAAAATATAATTAATGAATTCTTTTCTCATCCCCCCATTCTATTTGTTTGTAAACATCATTTTTGTACCAAATACATATGCACACAAAAAGGGCTCTCTAGGAGTACCTAGGACACTTTGGGTGCTAACACCTTCCCTCTGTGTAACCAACCCCCTTACCTGTAATCTCTGACATTTTATTAGTTTTGATTTGAAAACTTCTTACTTTTGGGTTTTGTTCGTACTTTTTCCCTTTTCCCTTGGAAACAATAAAAGCGCGGTGGAGACTCTTGTTATTTGATGTCTAGCTTATCCATAACTTGATGATCATGAACTTACCGCTACAGAACCCACCTCAAGAATGGAAGAGGAGAAGTTGTTAAAGATGAGATAAGGATGAAGATGATGGTGTTGGTTCCGGGCTTTCTTCTACTTCTTTTTCTCCACTAGCCTTGTTTCTCTTCTTCTACCTTTCCCTTGAGCTACTTCTTTCTTTCTATCCTTTCCTTTTATTCTAGTCGCTCTACTGAGAGATATACACAGGGCAAGTGTGTTATAACATATGGTGGTCAGTGAGTAAAAGGTTATTAGCAAGTGGCCATGATTATTTGTGTGGTTATTAAGTGGTTTCTAGTAGCAACAAATATCTCAAGTGACACTAATCTTGTAATATTTGTTCTACAAGAGCTATTGACCCATTATTAGTGTTACCAAAATGTCCCAATTAGTAAAAGGTCAGTCCCAATTAATATTAATTAAGTCAACCTAAACTCACTATTTACTCTATTTATCCCAATTGATAACTTTTAGAGCACATAGGAACTCATTGACATCAATTAATATGATATTTGGTATTTAAGGAAATACGGGGTATTATAAAGAAACTCCTACTTTAAGGCCCGAAGGGGTTGACTAGGGATCAAATTCCTTATACAGTCGAACAATTTGATACTGATAAAATAAAATATGGGTGAACACGAATGGATTTAAGCAAAACATGCATGATTATTCCATTATGATCATTATTAAAAAACAAACAAGTTCACAATTAAACAATACATTGACATAAAAGAAAAGATTACAAATGAAAAGATTGAAAAACAAAATGATTATTCTTCTGTAGATGCAACCTCAGTTCTTGATCATTTTTCATCAAAGTATGCACTCACCCTTTTCGGTCTTGACATTAGGCCTTTCTTTGAGGAAAGTCAGAACCTTCTGATCTATAAGTTCATGTACCCTTGATTGGAAAACCCAGTAATCCTCAACGGAATTCCCCTTATGCCCTGTATGATAAGCAAATGAGGCATCAGGATTGTGCCTTGCATGATATGGGAAAGTGGTAGGTAGGATTTCCTTTGACACAATTGCCCATTGCTGGACAAGATATATGTAAGACCCTAATTTTGACCGTAAGATCCCTCATGATGTCTCATCATATGCATTGGCTTTGGGATCACACCTTGGCATCATCCTTACCCCTCATGCATTGGGTTTGCCTTGGGAGAGGTCACTAAGCACATTTGATTGTATCATACTTTGTTTTTCATTATTTACTAACAAAAAATCCAAAAATATGTCTATGTATAGTTTGTTACTTTTGTAGGTAGTGTGTGTTCACCCATGCTCCATCAAACTCATATATAGGGTTTAAGACCCTCAATGCAAGGAGATCAATCAAGAGATGGATTACATTGGTTCTATATATCATATATGGATCCCCATGGTCGTCACATATCATTTTGATCAAGAGTTCATAAAGAGTTTGAAGCTTGTTTGCTTTGGAAGCCCTAACTCATATGGGTATCTTGTGTGACTTCCTCAACAAGTTTCTTCAACATTTGATCAAATATATTAGAGTATACTTCATATTACATCATCTTACATATATATGACCCTCCATGAGTCCCATATATCAAGAGAATGTCAAGTTTGCAAGTTGGTTCATGGTGGTTGACCAGAGAAAGTCAATTGGTCAAAACTGGGGTTCCGTAGACCTTATCTCCTACAATGTTTTTCATATGAAAATTTATTCAAGAGAAAAGTTTCTCCTTATAACATTACAAAAAACTTTCATGTTTAAGTCAAGATCTAGTTTTGCTTTTAAAGTCATTTTTTTATGATGAACGATTAGAGGTCATTTTGTCTCAACCCTAGTTAGGAGGTCAACTTCCAAGGACCATAACTTGCTCAATTGTTATGATATGAAATCCATTCAAGTTCCATGATCAAATTAAATATATCCCCTTCAACTTTAATGTTCGTAAGAAGTTAAAATTAAACTTGCAAATGCATGTTCCAAGAGGAAACATTATAGGTCATTTTGGGCCATTACCATTGAACAAGTGATTTTCCTCAACTTCTAAAATGCATAACTCCTTCATGAAAAATCCAAATGAGGTAAAATTTGTGACCAAATTAAATAGGTTTGAAAGAGCTACAACTTTTATGAAGGAAATGTTTCCATTTGAAGTCCATAGGAAATGTTATTCAAAGTGGAAGAAGTGAACATTTGGCTTGGTACTTAGAAAATTTTCAAATATGTTTGATTTTCCAAACTTCCACCTCAAAATTCATCATGATCCAAGATTCAAATGGAAAAGGGTTCAACCTGAAAGCTGTTCCCCTTGATCTCACCTTTCCAAAAATTCCAAGATCATCCCATTTGGATCAAAATTGAGGGACTTGCGCATGGCTCCTTTGTTGGGTTTGTTTTAGCAAGATTTGGATTCAAATGACCATCCTTCTTTGCATGCTTCCATATGATGACTTCAGTACACTTTGTACATGAATTGGAGATGGATTGCATCATTCTTTAGGCCCAAACCATTGCCCATGCATCCATGCAACTTAGTTTCCAATTTTGGAAAAATTTCAAGTGGTGCAAAGATCAATTCCCTTGCCTATTTAAACAAGCTCATGGCCTCAGAATTAGAAAGAAAACCTTGCCCAAGCTTTTCCAAGAGAACTCAGACCCTCACACCATAGAATTTCTTGAGGATTTCTTTGAAATCGAATTTGAATTTCACTTTCTGTTTTGAAGTTCAAACTCCAAGAACTCATTTCCTTTTCCATCTCAATTGATTACTGCAAGCAAGAGGAGGAAGAATCAAGCAAATCCAGATCAAGATCAAGCTGAATTGAAGCTAGTCGAAGGTGAAATTTCAGAAACTTCTATTCTTCGATTCTCCCTCATTTCTCAATTATTTTGATTGTTTTTTGGTTGGCTGAAGTCCTACCAATGTAGGCAACAAGATTGAGTTGCTTTAAGGTCAAATCAAAGCGACTCAGTTCATGATCCTCAAAATTCAAATCCCTGTATCTTTTTATATACTTGGAATTGGAGAAAATTGAGGCCAAATTCGAGCTCCTGAGCATTTTCTCTTTGAAATTAGTGTCCTTGTTTTCCATTTTTCATGAAGTTTAGGTTGGACCAGTCCGGTGGTGATCACCGGAGAAGATGACTGGAGCTAGGGCTCCGGTGGTGCGTCTGCAAGTCCCAAGCCATCTGATCTAGTTCAAATGATTTAATCTTGAGCGTTCATTCTGATTACGACGTGTACATTGCATTGACCAAGAAGCTTGGTGGAACACGCGCATGTGGCCATCGGATTTGCCACCTCAATTAATGAGGGAGATCTGATGACCCTTGTTTTTTTGTATTTTCTATTTTTTCATTTAATTATTTTATTTTGTTTAATTCATAATAATTTCATTTTTAATCCCAAAAATCTTTAAATATTTGTCTCTTTCATTTTCTGAATTAAAATTATGTTTTGGATTAATTTTGATATTTTTCATGAATTAAATGTTTTTGTGCATATTTTTAATTGTTTAAAAATACTTCTGACTTTTCAAAAATGATGAAATTTTTTGTCTAAGGTCCTTTGACCTAGTTTGACCTAGGATAAATATGTTGGCCATTTATTTGATGTTTTAAAGTGGTTTTAGGTTTTAACCAAACTAATTTTATTTTAATGCATTTTTAAATTGATTTTTAATTGATTAATGGTGTAAAAATTATGTTGAGCCATTTTTATGGTCTTGTGACGTTTGACTATTTGTTTGGGCCTTGGTCAAGGTATTTTTGACTTTTGTTGGATTAAAATCATTGGATTTAGGGGATTAATGAAATGTACATTTCATCTCCCAAAATGAATGAATGATTTTAATTTGATAAAATTCCTCCCATTAACAATTTGTGTTTCTCTCCCCCCCCCCCCCCCCCCCCCCCTTCATCTTCATCCCTATTCTTCCCCATTCCTTTCATTGACCAATGAAATCTCAAATATCCTAAGGCTAATTGGTTCATCAATGACCTTGTGTCAGATGAACCAATACAAGTATGGATGAGATATGTCCATCCCTCTTGATATTTTCTTTTAGTGTCTGGTATGTTTTAGGAGTTTGGTTCATTATACCAAATCTCGAACATGCATTAACACCTAAATTTTTATTGCCCGGCCTCAGATAATTGTGACTTCTACATAAGTCCAATTATGATTGCTTAACATAGAGCTAAATTTGACCCTAAAGGCATATCATTCTAGTAAGTGAGATTGTAAGTCTCCCATCTTTCATGGTATTGTGTGGAAACTTTTCCTTTTTTCCTTCCTATGGAAGATGTCTTGGTTCAAGGATCCATGCTTGTGAATATATGGTTGAGTGTTCTCCAAAGAATGACTTAATCAATCAAAAAGCAAAACACCACTAACACTTAACTAACATTTGACTAAATCTTATTACAATTGCTTTACTTTCAAGTCATTTACTTTATGCAATTTAATTTTTAGTGATTTATCATTCATTGCCATTTACATTTCATTTAACTTGTTTATGTTTATGTCATTTTCACTTTGCTCAGTTGAGCCATATCTTATGATTGTATATATATTGTTTGTGCATTTTGATTTTGTTTGTGGTCTTAGGACCTTAAAACACCTAATAAACAAAAAAAACCTAAAAAATGTTTGGTGGACTGTTGATCTTGATCTGAACTTCTGGACTTAGAACTAGGCAACATTCCCTGTGCAAAAAGGACTTGGCCAATGCCAACATTCTGAAAATCAAGTTATTCTGAACCAAGCCTTCATTTGATACAAGTCTTGGGATGTGTTTGAGTTCATCTGCTACTTTTTCTTGATGCAAACTGTTATTTTGATCTTGTGTCTAAAGTTTTCTTCTGGGTTGATCAAGGAGTATTTCATCTGATACATGAGAAGACAAAGAAGGCTGCTAGCTATGGGATTTGCTTGCTTGGATGTGGCTATATTTATTTGATGCCTTGATCTTCATGATGTCTGATATTGCTAAATGCCTGATTGATTATTGCTTGATTCAAAGTCCAAAGGGAAAGTGGGTTTTCTATATGACATTCTTGTCTCTTGGATTGCATCCCATTGGTCAGATCTTTTCAACTCTAAACTTTTAATTTTATGCTTAGGATTAGTCTCTTCATCTCCTCCCACTTGTTAAATTTCAAAGTCTCTTCCCCTTTTCAAAAACTTTCTTTGCTTGTGATTTCAAACTTAGACCTTATTTCAAATAGAAACTTTGGCCTTATTCCATTGAATTTTTGAACTTCTTTTCTTAAATCAAACTTGTAAATAAATCTAATCATATTGACATAAAATTTCAAAAGACAAAAAGACTTAACAACCCCATCCAAATTTTTGGCCCTTTGTGCCTTTCTTATTAACTTTTGTTAAAAGCAATTCACCAACTTTGAAATTTTTACCATGAACTACGAGGTTTTGATCCCTCATTTTTATGTTGGTACGTAGGCACAAGTCCGAAGGTCTTGCCAAACACAAAAATATAATCAATAAATTCTTTAATCATCCCCACACTCTATTTTTCTCAAACATCATTTTATACCAAAAACACATACACACATAAAAAAGGGCTCCCTAGGAATACCTAGGACACTTTGGGTGCTAACACCTTCCCTCTGTGTAACCCACCTCCTTACCTATAATCTCCCGTATTTTATTAGTTTTGATTTGAAAACTTCTTATCTTTGGGTTATGTTCGTACTTTTCCCCTTTCCTTTGGAAACAATAAAAGCGCGGTGGCGACTCTGGTTTTATCGACATTAAGCTTATCCATAGCTTGTTGGTCATGAATTTACTGCTACATAAATTAAGTGGCGACTCTGCTGGGGACTAGTCCTCAGTGGGTTTATCCTACTTTCTTATGTGTATATAATTGTATGTTTGATGTTTGTATATATTTGTTTGTGTGATATAATTTGTCTGTTGTGCTTGGTGATCTCTGAGTGGTGAGATAAGTTCTAACCCGAACTTGAGTGTAATTAAGATAAGAGGATGGTATAGTCATGTTCAACTTGTGTGGAGTAGTCCTTAACAAGTTGGCTTGAGACCCATCTACTCAGTGGAAACCCTTTTTGAGTTACTAATGTCACACAAGTTATTTGTGGTTAGGCATTACTTTCTCTGATTTGGGGCCCGAGAAGCTGAAGACCGTAGAACATTTAACCCAACTTGGCCTATTTAGTACGTAGTGCAGAGACTGTTCAGATGTAGACCTGATAACGGTTGTTACACGATACTACACTCAGACGAGTTTCTCTTGAGAATATTATGGGTTGATGAGTTAGTCATCCTAACCTGTAATATCTGATAGATGAGATTAAGACTCTGGGAACTTTTTAGAACATGATCTACAAGTTTTTATCCTTAGTACACTCCTTTCGAATGGTTCTTAACCTGACTCCATGCTCGTGACTCACAACAAACCCTTTGATTCTTGGTTGATCTGAATAAGTCTTGTCAATATCAATGGAACTTAGGTGTTGATAAGGTGAAAACCATAATCCATAAAAATGGATGATTGATCTTGATAATGACTTGATCCATCCCTTGATCTTTGTTTGTGTTTGACTTGTGTGTAATCCCTTGTTTGTAATTGTTGCATTCATGCATACATGGACATCATGAAATTCATCACACAAAAGTAAATTTTAAGGAACTGAGGTCTTATTTGCAAATATTTCCAGACCATGGATTATGGACGAAGGAACACTAAGAAGTACAGTTTCAGATGTCCTAATTTGAAAGAGCTAAGGAAGTTGTCATCTTTTGTATTAGATCCCTTGGACTTCAACCAACGCCATGGGAAGCTCTTGTCTGTATTATCTACCAATGTGGTTGAAGGACTTCTGAGTGTTTTGGTTCAGTTCTATGATCCTCTTTACCGGTGCTTCACTTTTCCTGATTATCAGCTTGTGCCTACATTAGAGGAGTATGCCCATCTCTTGGGAATACCCGTATCTGACAAAGTACCCTTTAGTGGTTTGGAGGAGATTCCCAGATCTCATATCATAGTTGAAGCTCTTCATTTAAAGAAATCTAATATTGATGCTCATTTGGTGAAGAAAAGAGGAATTATGGGGCTGACTTCTGAGTTCCTCATTAATAAAGCTACTGTCTTTGCTCAAGCCGGTAGTGTGGATGCTTTTGAAGCTATCTTTGTATTGCTCATCTTTGGTCTAGCATTATTCCCTAACATTGACGATTTTGTTAATGTTAACGCCATTAGAATCTTCTTAATTGGGAATCCTGTTCCTACATTGTTGGG
The DNA here is from genome assembly GCF_024323335.1 of Lathyrus oleraceus. Taxonomy (NCBI): domain Eukaryota; kingdom Viridiplantae; phylum Streptophyta; class Magnoliopsida; order Fabales; family Fabaceae; genus Lathyrus; species Lathyrus oleraceus. The sequence goes on from NC_066580.1 coordinate 263,967,678, forward strand.
TGACATATATTTCTCTTTGCATTTAAGAAATTCTAAAGATGGTGGGACTGTTGCGTGTTGTGTGCCTCTTTTGTACAAGTGGTTTATTTCACACTTGCCTCAGGCGTTTGCTTTCTTGGAGAATAAACAATGTCTACGGTGGTCTCAAATACTTATGTCTCTCACTAATGATGATATTGTTTGGTATGATTCTGCATTGGGTAGCTTGGATATTATTGATAGTTGTGGTGAATTCTCTAATGTGCCCCTCATTAGTACACAAGGAGGAATCAACTACAACCCTGCTTTAGCTCGTTGTCAACTTGGGTTCCGCTTGAGAGGCAAACCTAATAACACTTAGTTAGAAGGTCTTTTCTATCAAGAGGGTAAAGATCCCCAACATTTGAAGCAGAAGATGGTGCATGCTTAGCATAATGTGCATATGAAAGGAAGATCCAAGCTTGGTCCGTGCAACTGTGTAGCTTTGGAAGCTTACACTATTTGGGTGAAGAAGAGAGCTTTGAAGTTGAAGATGTTATATGCTTGTGAAAGACCTATGTCTTTGGTTGTGGCTGAGCCATCATCTCTCCGTAACCAAGATGTAGAGAAGTTGGAAGACGCACTTGCCAAGATGAAGCCAGAGAAAGATATATGGGAAGAGCGTTTCCATGCTTTGAGCCGAAAGCATGAAAAATTGCAGCTTGAATCGAAATACAAGGATGCACTTATTGAACTTCTTAAAGACCGAGCAGTGAAGAGACAGAGAGAACCAGAGGGTCCATCTTCCTCTAGTATGCCTCAGCCTTTCGGTGCTTGGAAGAAGATTGTTGATCAGCTTGTCCTTGAGAAAGCTCAGATGAAGATATCATTTGAGTCTGAGATTCGACGCATTCGAAGGAAGTATGCGCCCACAGCCAAGTCATCTGATATAGTTGCTAAGGGATCCTTAGGATGATTAGTTTCCTTTTCTCTTGTATCTGTATTTTGGTTTCTGAAATTGTACTCAGTGTAATCCTTCCAAAATTTATGAATAAAAAGAGATTTTATGGTCAATCAAATTTTTGTTACTACTACTTTATATTTGCAAATAGAACTTCATATGTTCCTTGAAATTAAACAAACAAAAAACATTGCATTTCATGCATCATTTGCATAATAGGTTTTCTTCTGCCAGATGTCTTATCGATTATTCTTCTATGCTTCAGCCATGCTGACTCACCGATACAACACTCACGCTAATCAATCTAAGATCATGGAACACTTAGAGCAAGAGAACAGAGAGCCAAAGGATGAAATTTCTAGGTTAAAAACATTGATAGAGTTTGTCATTGTTGTGCAGAATCAATCTTCACCAACTCTAGAAAGAGTTCTCAACCTCGTCAACATCAACATCAAGTTTCTTCAGTAATTCCAGTTTTTTCCAACAATTCCAACAATCAATCAGTTCCGATTCAACAACAACAAGGTCAACAACATCCGCAACAAAGAACAAACTACAACAACAACAACAACAACAACCAGCAAAGCTTTGGGAATAAGAAGGTCTCCTTTGACCCTATTCCCATGTCATACACAAAATTATATCCTTCCTTGGTTCTCAAGAACCTCATTCAACCCAGAAACCCTCCACAGATTCCTGAGCCACTTCCACGGTGGTTCAAACCTGAACTTCGTTCTATTTTTCACTAGGGAGCCCCTGGCCACGACATAGAGAATTTCTATCAGTTGAAGTATGAAGTACAAAATCTTGTGAAGAGTGGGATGGTGTCCTTTGAGGACCGAGCGCCTAATGTGAAAGTTAATACGTTGCCTGCTCATGGTAATGCTTTTGTCAACATGGTAGATGGTTGTCCTTGTGAGTACAAGGTTTATGATGTCCGCCATATCAGACAATCTTTGGTGGAAATTCATAAGGATATCTATTTGGTCAGTGACTGTGAGCATGACCATGATGGTTGTGTGATATGTAGTGTGAACCCTCGTGGATGTGTTAGTGTCAAGAGGGATATTTAGAAGTTGATGGATGAAGGACTTATCCAAATTCGTCAGTCGAGAGGTGTAAATGATATAAATGTAATTGTGCCTGTGTTTAAGACCCCTGAGTAGGTAGTTATTTAGTTTGATAGTAGCAGTAGCAACAACAACAATAGATCGATATCGTCGATGGTAATACAGTTAGTGTAGCAGTGTATTCGTCACTTTATGATTTATTGATAAAACAAAAGCCTAAGAAGTTTTACACATAGAAAACTAATGAAAAGATCAGAGAGTCTGGGTAAGGGGTAAATTACGCAATGGGAAGGTGTTAGGCACCCACTACGTCCTAGGTACTCCTAGGGAGCCCTTTTCACACTTGTTGTACAAAATTGTTATTTGTTATGAAATATTTATTGTGCAAACATGATTGGGATGATGAGAAAAGAATATACAAGTTAATTATTTTTGTGTTTGAACGGATGAACCCGTTGCCTACGTACCTTCCAACAAAGGTAAGGATCAAAACGCCGTAGTTCGGCTAAAAGATTTCCAAAAATTAGTGAATTCATTTTAAAACACAAGCACTAAGGCTTTACGTTATCCACAGGAGAAAACTCAACCTTAAACAACGAGTCCACCATGTGAGAAAAGCTTCAACTTGCTAGTGAGGGGTTAACCCTATAATAAGCAAGGAAGACTTACAATTCAATCAACTAAGGACAAATAGGTGAGATTAACATCAACCAACTAGGATAAATCAAACCTATGGCTAGTGTATGAAAACTTAACAATAATGGACAAAGCCACAAAACAATTGAATGGGTGAGGTTAATTGATTATGAGTATTCACAAAAGGAGGGTCAAAGTATGATTAAGATTGATTCAAAAGAAGTATTATGAAATGGAGTTTGAAAAGTCAAGGACTTAGGGTCCAGGTTTCTAATTTGAAAGCATGAAGATGTTTGCACAATATTTATCTCAAGTTTTGAAAGCAATGTGTGAAAAGGTTTAGGACAAAATGGATGAATGGATGAAGATGGAGTGTAAAACTTCCTAGAAGGTTCACCTCTTGAAATCATATAGAAGATGACTCAAGTGTGTCCTTTGGAATAGGCAATGAGAAATAATAAACAAGCAAAGCAAAGGAAGAAAGTCAACAAAAGCGGATACCGGATGCCAATTACTGGACTTATACCAATCTCCTAAAACAGAACTGGATATCAGAGGCCACTCTATGGACTTATACCAATCTCCTCAATAAAGAAATAAAAAGTGGATACCGGATGCCAATCTATCTGGACTTATACCAATCTCCAACATATGATCATAGGAAAACAAATGCCAAATTACACAGACTTACAATTGCATCCTCACATACAACAAACAAACGTATCAAGCAGAGAGAAGATGAGTGGCCAATGAGATGGTCTTATACTCACTTCCATATCATAGGAACAATGGCCAATGAATGGTCTTACAATTGTCCTCAATGGGCAAACAACAAAGATATGTCACAAAGACAGATGAAATGATCATGCACTAATGAGCAATTAATGGTGATAAATGCACAAGGCATACAAGCAGACATGTACAAATGTACTAAGTAATCAATCAACCAAAGGCATTCAGCACACTCTATAACCAAACAATTAGGCTTATACAAAGGGTTAGGCATTGAAGCCAACTGGAATAGGGTTAATGGTGCTCTTAACCTTGACATTGAGAGCCAAGGTGAAGCAGATGAAAGGATATGAGGGGTGTGCCTCATGCTCTTATCCCTGGTCATGGAGAGCTTCAAATGATAGAAGGTGTGGGAGTTCAGAAAGTAGGAACTGTCTCCACAGATTATTGACTCGATTGATCTTGGGTTTTTACTCACTATGCATCAACACATGTGGTGTGAGCAAGGTGAGTGACACACAGAATAGTAGGAGATAGGTTACATATCTCTTGGGTTCTACCAATTGCCTTATTCAAAGGACTTTTCCTGCTTGGGACAAAAGTAAACACGCACAAACATCGCCTCTTAAGGAGGACTTCAGACAGTTGCCTGGCCAAGTAACAGGCCAGGTCTTCCAGACTACATGAAGAAAAAGGATTCTACCTCAATGCTAATGCTATCAAGCAAAGCAATGCAAGTTCTCAAAGAACTATTAGCAACTAATGGTACCTGAAATCAATCAAACAAAATCAGTATACAACTCAAATTCAAAACCAATATAAGATAAGGATCGATAGTCAACACAATCAGTCAAATGTGCAATGCACAAAGCTCAAAGCATATGAGCTAAGCATCCTACAAAACAAACAAGTTAGTTCATGATAATCAATCAAACTCAAGCAACTTGCATTAATCTCCTTGAAGCATTTGCTTCTTAACCTGAAAAACCAAACTTAAACATGAGCAACAAGACCACTAGGACAAGCCTAGGGTCAAAAGGAGAAAAAAAATCCAAAACAGCAAGTGAAAGTTATCCAAAATCAAGTTCAAACAATTAAGAAACAAACCCAAGTGGTTTCACATTCATATCATTCATCATTATCATTTCACAAACAAATTAGGTCAAAACATGTCATATAGAACCTCAAAGAAGTCAACAGAAAGACTCCACTCAAATCCAATCACAAACATTTCAATAAATCCTCAAATAATTCATAATCAAACATCATCCATAACATGATAAGCATACCAAATTTCAGCTCATTTGGATCAAGGGAAGTAGGTCAATGAAAATCAGAAAGTCAAAGCAAGTTCAAGCAAACTCATACAAAGCATCAAAACATGCACCAACTTCAATTAATCATAAAACAGAAACAAAACATGATAAATGAATGGGACCAAAGCCATGATAAACTTCAAGATGTCTACATTACTCATGCCAAATTTCACATCCATCCAATTAATAACCAGAATTTCACAAACCCAATACAAACATGTATCACAAAAAATCAACAAATGACCAAACAGGGGAGAAAGTTCCAATAAAATAGGAAATGCCATCAATAATTCCAGATAAATTCACATGTATTCTCATCATCCATAAGTATATTCATGCAAAAATCTAGAGCATTTTGAGTTCAATAAGCATGGCAAATAAAATCATGAAGTTGGACATGAATGGTGCGACACAAATTGTCACACCTCTATTCAAAAAATAATATCTCATCAACCAGCAATGATAAAATCACAAACTCTACACCAAAATCACCATGAACATGTCTAGTTTAAGCACAAACAATTTGAGAGGCATTGGATTAAGTATCATCATTTCATAAGAAAAATGGCATGGCATACACAAAATGGACACACATGAACAAACCCTAGCACATTTAAAAATCTACACGTACAAAAAATCTGGAAAAATCACCATAATAAACTAGGGAGCAAGAGGAGAATTTCACAAAAAATCCCATCAAATTTGGACAAATTTTGGAAGAGTTATGAATTTTCTAAGATTGACATGCCAAATGAAATAAAAATTGAAATAAGAAAATGATTTAAATGAATTAAATATCTGCAGTGGCAAACTTGTAATTAACTGGCCCCTTAAGTGAAACGCCGCGTTTCACTTAAGGGCGTGTCGCGTGCTTACTGGTGCATGGCCAATGAAACAGTGACCTCATGCAAAACGAAAACTCCAAATGGCCAAACGCGATTCTGGGTTTACAAAATTAGGGTTTATGGACAACTTCAACCTGTTCATCATCGTGATGAATTTTTGTCCCAGATTTGGAAAATGAAAACATCATTTGAAACATCTCGCAGAGTACATCAACAATACAACAATCATTAACCCTAATTCGAACTAACAAGGATGAATCGAGCAAAATAACATCTAAACATCAAATTTCATTTCAACACATCTCTCTTAATACTCAACCATTTTCCACGATTCAAAGCTCATTACAACCAGCTTGGAAAGATCTTTAACAAGCATATCATGATTTTAACAATGGCTAGGTTCGAATTTTTACCAGATTTGAAGAACAGTGTGGATTTCGTGGTTGTTTGGCTGTGATGAGTTGAAACAGAAGCTCCTTCAAGTTCCAGATGATGAATAGAGGGAGAATCGTGGCTCAAACTTGCTTGGTGATGTCCAAATCAAAAGCTGCCATGTGAGAGGTCCAATGGAACAGTAGCGGTTTCTTGCTTTACAGTGATGAAATGATGCTTGCCAAAGCTCCAAAAATGTTGGTAGATGATGGCACAGTGAACCAGGGCACGAGTCTTTGACAATTTTCCAGAAAAAATCTAAGTGAAGAATGAGAGTTTTTTGAGAAAAAAGAAAGTTCAGATCTGATTTGTAAATTGTGGCTAGGGTTTTTCAGTCTGAAAATGTGCAATATATACTCTGATTAACAATGTCTAAGCTTGGTTAGTGGAATGGTAATTGAATTTAGCTTAATGAAGTGTTTTGGTCAATTGGTGAAAACACTCAAGTTGCATGTGCATGGCATGCTACAGTGCGAAAATGGGCCTAAACACATCCCAAATGTGGTTTTTGAACATTTGCAATTGGTGGAAAGTATAAACAATGATTAATTTGAAAGTCAATTTTTCACCCCTCCCATTTTTAATTCAATGCACTTGAAAAAGGCCATTTTGATTGGATGATTTTTGGTGAAATGTGATGAAGGATTTGGATAGAGCATGTCAAATGTGACTTGTAGCAAAAAACCTCACTCAATTTGGCCAAATGGTTTGGAAGTTATCTCACTTTGAAGTTCAAACATTCTTGAGAATGATTTGATCATAACTTGCCAACCACACATGAGAAATGAGTGTTCTTGGACTTTTTGGAAAAGGGAGAACAAGATCTTCAACTTTAGTGTTGGATAAAACTTTATTTGAAGCTTGTATGATGAAGTAATTTTTAGGAGAAGAACTTTCCATTTTTGGCAAATTCCAATTACAGGTCAACTTACTATTTTTGGAAACTTTTGTCTGACCTCAAATCCTTCACTGTGGATGTTTGAAATGTTATATGAGGCTTATATGGACATGAATGAGACCTCTCAAACCAATTCCCACCATCAAATCCCTAATTAAATGCACAGTTGACCGCAGTTGACTTTGCTAGGGTTTTGGTTGACTGAACCATGTTCTGATGAATTCCAAGCCCCTACCACTTGAGATCTTGATTCAAAATGATGTCACAACTCATATGAACTCTTGATGAATGATCATGGTGCCCAAATTCTTCAAGAATGGCCACCATCCACTGCTCAATGAATAATTTGACTGTTTTGACCTAGCTTGTTTCATCTGCAAGTAACATGGTTAGATGACAATATTTTTGTACTTTTGGTTAGTAAACAAATGAAAAAGCAATGATATACAAATGCAATACATGCTTGGTGATCAAGAACCACACTCACAAGATAACCCACCCACTAGGAGGGAAGCAAAGGTGTACAAAGATCCTTGAGGCAATGATATGGTATGATATGATGCTATGAGGGATCTTAGGGACAAAATTGGGGTCTTACAGATGTCCCTATTTAAGGTCATTCTAGCCGGAGAAGTGAAGTTTAGAAATCTTCATCTCGACGCGATAGAATGGGCTTAAATAACAGTAATGAGACAAATTTTGGTCCCTAAGAGACCTCATGATGCAAATGTATGTATGCAAAAGACACAAACTCTGTGGGGAATATGATTCACACAGAAGAAAAGATGATCCGTCGGAGTAATACACTCACCAGGAACAGAGACTCTAACAAGACTCTTATTGGGGATAGTAAAAGAAAAAGAATGCGTGAGCAGGACACGACTTTGAGTTGGGGAAAACAAAACTGACACAGCGTGAACAAGACACGACTCTGATTAGGGTAATAACAGAAATCAGACTGGAGACCTCACTAGGGAGTGAAGGACTCACACTGGGGAAAAGAAAATCCCAAAGGAAGAACATCCATTGGAGAGACACAAGCTGACTCCTGGGAAAAAGCAATAGGAAACTCCACTGAGGAAGCACCAAAGAATGAGATGTTACCGGTATAAGGGTAACAAACTCAGGAAGAATGAATATCTAAGACCGGTATAAGGGTGAGAGATATCAATCAACCAAGTATCTGAGAAAGGCCTGAAAAAGGTACATCACCTCAGGCAAATCTGACTCCGCAGGGGACCGAGGTCATAATAGGGAGCAGAAAGGAAGGAACACCAGGGATACCGAGGTATATAATAGGTGACCAACCAAAGCGTGAATTGGTATATATGCCAAAACACTCATCATCCGAAAGGAGGGCTTGAAAAAGCAAATCGACTTACAGGATGGACATTCGAATCCACAGCGGGAAAACGAACCTTACTCAACTAGGGACACAAACACAAAGAGTGCATGAGATATAATATCCATTACCGGAAGACCGTGGATAAGAAAGCTCGCATGAGATATATTATCTATTACCGTCAGAACGTAGATAATAAACTCGCATGGTAAGAAACACCAGAGATACCGAAGCATATAATAGGTGATCTACCGAAAACGTGAATTGGTATATATGCCAAAACACTCATCATCCAAAACCCAAACTGGTTTAAGAATGGATATTCGATTCTACAAAGAATACGAATCTTGCTCAGCTGGGGAAAATCAACAAAGGATTCTAACTAAAGAGCGCATGAGACATATTATTCATTACCGGCAGACCGTGAATAATATACTCGAAAGGAAAAGACACCAGAGATACCGAAGTATATAATAGGTGACTAACCAAAAAAGAGAGACAATCGATACCAAGCATCCGGGTAAACGAAAGATAACTCAAAGGGATAAACTGCAAGCATCCGGCAATTATCCAAAGAATATTCGATTCCGCAAAGGGATGTACGAATCTTACTCGATCAGGGAAACACAAAAGGCTTCGATTGAAGAGTGCATGAGATATATTATTCATTACCGGCAGACCGTGAATAACATACTCGCATGGAGGATTATCCACAACCGGTTACTGGGTTAATAAAGGATAAATCAACCGAAAAGAAAGGCATCGGGATACCAAACTAGGGATATGATGATGACCAAATCAAAGGGAACAACAACATTACCAACACAAGGGTGAATGAAAGGAGACCCGCTGGGGATAAATTGCAAGCATCCGGCAATTATCCAACTGTACCACAAGGCACAAACTCCGCTGGGGAGAAAAATCAACACTTGGGATTTACAACTACCGAATACAGGGTAGAAGACCACAGACTCAACTGGGGATGGGGCCAGAACAACACACAATCCACCAACAACCAGAACGAACCACAAAGGTTACCTCTGTTAGGGGAAAAGAGATAGGACCTACAATTGCCGAATACGAGGTAATAGCCATACTCTGGTGGGGATAACCATGAATTAGGGTTTACATCTACCGAATAAGGGGTAGAAAACCAAACTTGTCGAGGAATAAAAGGTATATAACCACCAATTCCGCTGAAAGGGCAAAGAAAATAGGACTTACAACTACCGGTATAAGGGTAGAGGCCCGAAAAAACTCCGCTGGGGAACAACCCACTGGGAAGCACAAGACAGTTTGACAAATAGCCAATTCGGGAATAATCCGAAAAGACAGACTGAATCAAGACACGTCCTAATGAGGATATAACTCAAAATAGGAAAATCCATCCCAATATATATGTTGGGAGGAAACGGAAGAAACCGTCATCCACGAGGATATATCTCAGTGGGTAACTGCAGAAGGACAGACAAAAGACACTTTCTGCTTATGGGGTTGACTCTATATGGAGAGATTTAACACCCGACATCTGCTATGGGAGATCTATTGGGGATCTGCATCACCATAGCAAGGAACAATCAATAAGAGATACATGGCGAGAAATGCAACATGAATATCTGAATGTTTGTGAATATGCATGAATATGCGTGATTTATGTTTGATGAATGCTGACAAAACAGACATATCTAACACAAACAGGTCCAGGAATCAAACGTCCGGTATTATACTTCCAGGGAAAAACCAACTGGAAAGTCAATCTGCGGAGATCTACATGCTATAAAGCATAGATCTGTGGGTACTACTGGGGAAGCAGAGGATCAGAGATATCAGGAAACACCAAATCTCTGAGTGATGGATCAGCAAACAACCTAACCAGGGTACAAAAAGTCACAACGGGCAAAACAACCACCAAGACGAATCTGTTGGGGAACAAGAGAAAATCTCGAAGATCCGCAGGGGATCTCAGCATCAACTAAGAAACAAAGAGCTTTGTAACTCCAAACAATTCCGGGGAACAACCCACTGGGAGAACAACATCCAAGTAGAATCCAACTGCATAAGCAACTCTACTAGGGAAAACTGCTGCTGGAGAAAACTGAGTCTTCAACAACACTCTGCTTGCAACTATGCTGGGGAACAACCCCATCACAAGATCTGGAGAAAGAAGATACAACCAAACCAGGAATATGAACCAAATGTCTTACCTGTTGGAGATCATGCCGCCCTTGGGAGAGCACTGAGATATTCTTGAGTATCCTTTCAACCTTATGGATATTCACTTTGTTTAAAAACAACAAATTTTGAAAAATTTGATTTGTTTAAAAACAATGATATTTTATCAATTAAAACATGCAAAACATTTGTTGAATTGAAACAAATAAGAGTGCAAATAATTGGATAAAAGCTCAAATTCATTTGATGGAATGGTAGCCTGCAAATGGCAAGACTCCATAGATCTGTACAAATTCGAAATCAGTGATATATATTGGAAGAGGGCTACATTGAACATAATGATCCTTTCTCCACCAATTTGAATCTCGATGTATTCGAAGCTTCAGTTTGACGACGAATCAAGAATCCTCTGACGAAATGACAGTTGTGGAACAGAAAGTCTTGTCAGGATGCAGTTACTTGCCAAATCCCTAATTTTTTGCCTAGATTGCCCCAGAAAGTCTTGTCAGGATGCAGTTTCTTTTGCATATACCTCTTTTTTTTAGGCAAAGTATTTCTTGACTGCATCTGAATTCACAGGACGAGTGAAATCCTCCCCATCCATTGTTGTAAGCATCAAAGCGCCGCCTGAAAAGGCTATCTTAACAACATATGGACCCTCGTAGTTTGGAGTCCATTTGCCCCTGGAATCGGGCGCGAAAGACAAGACTTTCTTGAGCACGAGGTCACCTTCTCGGAACACACGAGGCTTGACCTTCTTATCGAATGCTTTCTTCATCCTCTGCTGATATAATTGACCATGACACATGGTAGTTAATCGCTTCTCTTCAATCAAATTCAATTGGTCGTAACGACTCTGAATCCATTCAGCATCAGTCAACTTGGCTTCCATCAAGACTCTCATTGATGGGATCTCCACCTCTACTGGGAGAACAACTTCCATGCCATAAACGAGAGAGAAAGGGGTTGCCCCTGTTGAAGTGCGTACAGACGTACGATACCCATGCAAAGCAAATGGCAGCATCTCATGCCAATCTTTGTACGTGACAGTCATCTTCTGGATAATCTTCTTGATATTCTTATTAGTAGCTTCAACAGCCCCATTCATCTTAGGTCTGTAGGGAGAGGAATTATGGTGTGCAATCTTGAATTCAGCGCACAACTCATCCATCATCTTATTATTCAGATTAGATCCATTATCAGTAATGATCCTCTCTGGCACACCATAACGGCAAATCAGCTGGTTCTTGATAAACTTCACAATCACCTGCCTGGTTACATTTGCGTACGAAGCGGCTTCAACCTATTTGGTGATGTAATCAATTGCTACGAGAATAAACCGGTGTCCGTTGGACGCTTTCGGCTCAATCATGCCGATCATGTCAACTCCCCATATAGAGAAAGGCCATGGTGATGAAATCACATTCAGAAGTGTCGGAGGAATATGAATCTTATCCGTATAAATTTGACACTTGTGACATTTCTTCACATACTTGCAACAGTCAGACTCCATTGTCAGCCAATAGTAGCCTGCTCTCAACATCTTCTTAGCCATGGCATGTCCATTGGAATGAGTACCAATGGAACCCTCATGGACCTTAGTCATCAACAGGTTTGCTTCGTGTCTATCCACGCATCTGAGCAAAACCATATCAAAATTCCTCTTATACAACACTTCACCACTGAGGTAGAAACTGCCTGACAACCTTCTCAACGTTTTCGTATCTTTCACAGATGCCCCAGGCGGGTAGACCTGGTTCTGGAGGAAATTCTTGATATCAAAATACCAAGGCTTGTCATCTTTTACTTCTTCGATTGCAAATATGTGAGTTGGTCTGTCCAAACGCATCACAGTAATATTGGGGACATCATTCCACCGTCTGACCACAATCATGGAAGCAAGCGTAGCAAGAGCATCTGCCATCCGATTATCCTCTCGAGGAATGTGATAGAATTCAACTTCTGTGAAGAATGTTGAAATCCTCCTTGCGTAATCTCTATACGGAATGAGACCGGGTTGATTCGTCTCCCACTCACCCTTGATCTGATTAACAACTAGGGCCGAATCACCGTACACATCAAGATACTTGATTCTCAAGTCAATACATTCTTCAAGTCCCATAATACAAGCTTCATACTCCGCCATGTTATTCGTGCATTTGAAAGTTAGCCTTGCTGTAAACGGAATGTGTGAACCTTGAGGAGTAATGATCACTGCCCCAATTCCATTTCCATATTGATTAACAGCGCCATCGAACACCATCGTCCATCTGGAACCAGGTTCCGGACCTTCATCAAGTGTAGGCTCATCGCAATCTTTCATCTTCAAATACAGAATTTCCTCATCAGGGAAGTCATACTGAACAGACTGATGATCTTCGATCGGCTGGTGCGCTAAATGGTCAGCCAAGATACTTCCTTTGATAGCTTTTTGAGCTCGATACTCAATATCATACTCAGACAACAACATCTGCCAACGGGCAATCCTCCTAGTTAAAGCAGGTTTCTCGAAGATATACTTAATTGGATCCATTCTGGATATCAACCAAGTTGTATGATTTATCATGTACTGGCGCAAACGCTTAGCAGCCCAAGCCAAAGCACAACACGTCTTCTCAAGCATAGATTATCGAGAATCACAATCAGTAAACTTCTTACTGAGGTAGTATATAGCAAATTCCTTCTTCCCTGATTCATCTTGTTGACCGAGTACACAACCCATCGAGCCTTCAAGAACTGTCAGATACATAATCAGAGGTCTTTCTTCCATAGGCGGAGACAATATCGGAGGTTCAGACAGATATTCTTTGATACTGTCGAAAGCTTTCTGGCAATCCTCGGTCCAATCATGAGACTGATCTTTCCGGAGGAGCTTGAATATCGGCGCACATGTGGCAGTCATGTGGGATATAAATCTGGAAATGTAATTCAAGCGGCCAAGAAAACCTCGGACTTGCTTCTCAGTTTTGGGTGCAGGCATCTCTTGTATTGCTTTGACCTTTGCAGGATCAACCTCAATACCTCTTTCACTTACCACAAAACCCAACAATTTGCCGGAACGGACTCCAAATGTACATTTGTTCGGATTCAGGCGAAGTATAAACTTCCTCAAACGCTGAAAAAGCTTCAACAAATGCTCAACATGTTCAACTTCCGTTCGGGACTTAGCAATCATATCGTCAACATAGACCTCTATCTCCTTGTGCATCATATCATGAAACAAGGTAGTCATAGCTCGTTGATACGTGGCTCCGGCGTTCTTCAAATCGAAGGGCATCACTCGATAACAGAATGTTCCCCAAGGTGTGATGAATGTTGTCTTCTCCATATCCTCTGGTGCCATCTTGATTTGATTATATCCGGAAAATCCATCCATAAACGAAAATACTTTGAATTTAGTTGTATTGTCTACCAACATATCAATGTGTGGTAGAGGAAAATCATCTTTCGGGCTAGCCTTATTCAAATCTCTATAATCAACGCACATACGGACTTTTCCATCCTTCTTAGGAACAGGCACAATATTGGCCACCCATTGAGGATATGTAGAAGTCACCAGAAACCCCGCATCAATTTGCTTTTGAACTTCCTCTTTGATCTTCACTGCCATATCTGGATGAGTTCTTCCGAGCTTCTGCTTCACAGGCACGCACTAAGGCTTCAAAGGCAGGAAATGTTGCACAATATCTGTATCTAAACCCGGCATGTCTTCATAGGACCAAGCAAAGATATCTGAATATTCTCATAGCAAACTGATCAAATCTTCCTTGACAGACCCTTCAAGAAGTGCCCCAATCTTCACCAGGCAAACACAATCCTCAGACCCCAAGTTGACTGTTTCCAAGTCTTCGAGATGTGGCTGAATGACCTTTTCTTCGTGCTCAAGGAGACGGGTAATCTCATCAGGAATCTCCTCAACGTCATCTTCCTCTGCCTCAAATACAGGGGATTCAAAATTGGGAGATGGCGTTGGATCATTATGTTCAATGGGTTTTAGGATCAACCTGCATAATGATTTTGGTTAATGAAAAACTTTAGAATTTAAACAAGCAAATCATTATGCAGATGAAAAATGTTTGCTTTTATTCTTGTTTTTTTTTTCTTTATGGGTTTTTTGTGATCACTGGTTTCATGCAAAAGCAAAAAGTGAAAACAAATGGAAAAACAAATGTTTAACGATGCATTAATTGAATGAAAACATCATTATATATATGCTTTGCCAACAATGTCATCACTTCTCCTTTTGGCATGGGAGAAGGGTTTTAAACAAAGTGAACAATTACTCTGATCTATGGATGACCGTAGGAACATCTACAGCGACCCAATTGTGGCAGACACCACCAGGAATAACGAAGTTGTTCACGTCTTCTGCATCCTCTTCCAAGATAGCAGCAGCTTCCTCCTCAGGTTGATCAGTATGGATGAATCCTCCACTTGTGAACAAACCTTGCTCATTACATGCCCCAGAACAGTAGCCAATGCCAGCCCGGGATCTATTGTCTTCAAGCTCGATCACTTTCCCTAAACCAGCAACTGCACCATATTCAATGGCCAGCTTTGCATCACGGTAAGAAGTAAATGAAGGAGACTTCTTTTCGATTGGTACATCAATAGATAAAGCTTGGAACGGAGTTCCAACTTCGTCCTCAGCGTCAATGTACGAGAAAGAAGACAGATGGCTAACCAGGAGAGCCTTTTCTCCCCCTACCACAACCAGTTTCTTGTTTTTGACAAATTTCAACTTCTGGTGTAGGGTGGATGTCACGGCGCCAGCCTCGTGAATCCATGGTCTGCCTAAGAGACAGCTATAAGATGGGTGGATATCCATTACCTGGAAGGTAACTTGGAAGTCACTTGGTCCGATTTTGATAGGGAGATCAACTTCCCTAATCACTGTCTTACGCGACCCATCGAATGCTTTCACAACAACCCCACTCTGCCTCATAGGAGGACCTTGATATGACAATCTAGAGAGTGTGGTTTTTGGCAATACATTTAAAGAAGATCCAGTGTCCACCAGAACATTGGACATGGCATCAGATTTGCAATTCATGGAGATATGTAAAGCCATGTTGTGGTCTCTTCCCTCCTCAGGGAGATCAGCGTCACAAAAGCTCAAAGTGTTGCAAGCGGTAATGTTTGCAACAATACTATCAAATTGCTCAATGGTGACTTCGTGATCAACATACGCCAGATCCAAGACTTTCTGCAGAGCCTCCCTATGGGGTTCTGAATTCAGCAGCAGAGAAAGAATGGAAATCTTGGATAGCGTTTGTAGAAGCTGGTCTACAACGTTGTACTCGCTCTTCCTGATGAGCCTCAGCATCTCATCAGATTCTTCATCTACAATGCCACTCGGGCCAACTGAAGAAACGGGAGTTTTTTGTATAGAGGAGGATGGTTTGGCAACATCACGTGCCTGATTCTGAATATTCACAGCTGTCCCAACCGGACGCTCAACAGTATCAGAAGCAACAGCCTTAGGAGGCGCAGAAAACACACGACCACTTCGGGTCAACCCACTTACATCAGCGACGTTGGTCACGGAAGTTGAAGGTAAAGGCACTTCTACCCCATCTTGCACAGCAACAGGGTTATATCTGAATGGTACGGCTTTGTCTGAAGAGTAGGGCACAGGGCCTGCAGGTTTAATGACCAAGGAAGGGGAAGCCTTCGGCTTGCTACTATTGTAACGAATAACAACAGGCTCGGGCAGCTTGAACACTGGTGAAATCACATTCACTTCAGGCTCGTCTTCATCAACATTGCGATTCTGCAGAATCTCAATGGTACCCTCATTCAACAGCTCTTGGAGTTCTCTTCGTACCTGATCGCAACCCAAGCGATTAACCGAGCATACGCGGCACTTGTCGTGGTCATGCTCCATGTAGCTTTACTGACACAGAAAACGATGTAATTCAACCAACGACTGCCTAATGTGGCTTACATATTTGACCTTGTACTTCCCAAGGCATTCCTGAACCATATTAACTGATTTCCCATGCGCAGGCAATGGGTTCTTGGTGACATTCGGGCCTGAATCTTCAAAACTCAAGATTCCACATCTCATAAGGTCTTGAACCTTAGTCTTGAGTGGGTAGCAATTCTCAATGTTATGACCCGGAGCACCGGAATGGTAAACGCAATGCTGATCTGGTTTATACCACCATTGTGGATTTGCAGGAATGGCAGGGGGATCCCTGGGAGAAACCAATTTCCTTTCCAACAAGGAAGGATAAAGCTTTGCATATGTCATAGGAATTGGATCGAAGCTGATCTTCTTCCTATCATAACTCAAGTTAGCCTGATTGGTTGTACTTCCACGAGGCTGGTAAGCCTGTTGCTGTGGATGATGTTGTTGCTGATACTGAGGCTGTTGATATTGTTACTGATGCTGATATTGCTGATGTTGCTGAGCATTGTCTTTAAAGACAGGTGCTATATGAGCCACCTGGTGCTGACGACCGGCACGACGTGCAGGCTTCCTCTGAACAGAGGGTCTTCTGTGCTTGGGATGGGATTTCACAGCATGTGCTTCCCCATCCTTCCTCTTAAACGCCCCATATCGTTTAGATGAAGAGCTCTCATCTTTCGCCAATCGTCCTTCACGGACACCTTCCTCAAGACGCATCCCCATGTTCACCATCTCGGTGAAATCAGAGGGAGCGCTTGCTACCATCCGCTCATAATAGAATGAGCCAAGAGTCTTCAAAAAGATCTTGGTCATTTCTTTCTCCTCCAGCGGTGGAGTAATCTGAGTTGCCAGCTCTCGCCACCTCTGGGCGTACTCCTTGAAAGTTTCCTTGTCCTTCTGCGACATGGACCTGAGTTGATCTCGGTCAGGCGCCATATCGACGTTATACTTATATTGCTTGACGAAGGCTTCGCCAAGGTCGTTGAAGGATCTGATATTGGCACTGTCTAAGCTCATGTACCATCTGAGTGCGGCACCAGACAAACTGTCTTGGAAATAATGAATCAGAAGCTGATCATTATCAGTCTGGGTAGACATCTTCCTGGCGTACATGACCAGGTGAGCGAGTGGACAGGTGTTCCCTTTATACTTTTCAAAGTCAGGTACTTTGAATTTAATCGGTATCTTCACACCGGGAACAAGGCACAACTCGGCAGCAGACTTGCCGAATAAATCTTTACCTCGAAGAGTCTTCAATTCCTTTCTCAGCTCAAGGAATTGGTCGTTCATGGCGTCCATCTTTTCATAAACGTCCGGGCCCTCAGACGGCTCGGAGTGATAGATGGTGTCGTCTACCCTTGGCATGGTATGCACGACAGGAGGAGCGGCAACAAGGACCGGGCTAGATGCCGGCATGTGAGCAAAGGTTGGAGCAGGCCGATCAGGCATAAAACCTGGAGGCATTCCCCAAGGGAACCCGGCTGGCATAGCATTGGGCACCTGATGAGCATTGACTGGAATAGTCGAAGCGACGACCTCTGAGATGTCCGTCCTCTGGGTAGGAGTTACAGGCGGTTGAGCAGGTTGATTTTGAGCAGCGAGGAGTTGCTCCATCAAAGCGCCAAGTCTGGCGACCTCTTCTTTCAGTTCTTTGTTCTCTTGTTCTAGCTGCTCCATAACTCTCGTAGAATTGACTCGAGTATAATATCGGTGAGTCAGCTCGTCTTCAAAATAAATGAAGAACACAGAGTTAGGACAAGAAGACCAGAAACAAAGGGTACCTGCTTATGCAAAAATGATGCGTGAAATGCTTGTGCAGATGCTTTGTTTTTTTTCAAGGAACCCTTAGGGTATTATTTGCAATATTTTGAATAGTTAAAGCATTTTAATTTCTCACGGAAAATATTTCATTCAATATATTGAGACAAAGAAGTACAACATTTTTGATCATTACAAAGAGAAAAGGGAAATAAACACCCTATGGATCCCTAGAAGCTCGGGATGCTGGAAGACGAGAAGTACACAGCTTCTTGATCTCTCTCTCATAGGCCGCTTCCATGTCTGCTTTCTCCTTTGCAAGTCGATCATACTTCCTCTTCCAGAATTTGGAAGACTGAGGAAGCAGAGAGGTCCAAGTGTCGTTCGGATCGTCGATCACTCGATGCTCGAGAAACTCAATCATAGCGTCCTTCTCCTTAAGTTGCTGAAGCAATTCTTCTCTTTCACGGATCCAAGCACGTGAAAGGTCTTCTTCTCTCAACTCCTCTACATGTTGGGTAGGGAGGGTTGAAGGCACAGCCACATCCAACGGTGTAGGTCTCGGATGATCATATGGCATCAAGTACACGGCAGCTCTCTGTCTGACCCAAGAGGTGTATGGCTCCAAAGTAATGCAGTTCTTTGGACCCAACTCGTTCCTACTCTTCTTGTGAATACTGCGCCAAGCACGGACAAATCTGGCTTTCAGGCCTTGGGGATCTTTACCCTCCTGGAAGAACACACCTTCTAACAGAATGTTATGAGGTTTATCCTTTAGGGGGAACCCAAGCTGACGTCGTGCGAGAATAGGATTGTAGCTGATCCCACCACATGTGCCAAGAAGAGGCACATTAGGGAATTCACCACAATAGTCAATGATCTGGACGATATCATACACGCGATCATACCAAGTGATATCATCATTGGTGAGAGACATAAGTCTCTGAGACCACCGTAGACATCCCTTGTTCTCCTTGAAAGCAACTGTCTGCGGCAAGTGCGAAATAAACCACTTGTACAGCAGAGGTAGACAGCAGACAATAACTCCTCCACCCTTTGCGTTCCTCAAATGCAAAGAGACATAGGCATCGCCCAACAAAGTCGGAACGGGATTAAGAACTGAGAAGATCCTAATGGCGTTCATGTCCACGAACTTGTCGAAGTTGGGAAACAACACCAATCCATAGATGAGCAGCACAAACAAAGCCTCAAAGGCATCCTCACTCATGGCCTTCCCATAAAAGGTAGCTTGAGCAATGAGGAACTCGGAAGGAAAACCCTGAATTCCGCCTTTGGTAGTCAGATTGGCCTTAATCAAATCTTCATCTATGTGCAACAAATTGGCAATCTCTCGAGCAGTCGGAATACTCTCTAGGCCACTGAACGGCACTTGATCCAGAATCGGAATCCCAACGAGATGAGAATACTCCTCCAAAGTAGGCAACAGCTGGAAGTCCGGAAATGAGAAGCAATGATACAGGGGGTCATAAAACTGGGCTAGAGTACTCATCAACCCTTCATCAACCTGAGTAGTCAGCAGAGGTAGAAGCTTCCCATATCGAGCTTTGAAACCCAAGGGATCTAATACATAAGATGTCAGATTCCTTAACTCTTTTACATCGGGTTGTCTAAAGCTGTACTTCTTTGTATGCCTTTTTGGTCTTTCCATGTCTGAAAATTTTGCAAATAAACCCTTTAAGTTCCTTGAAAATTTTCTTTTTCTTTTTCTGATGACATGAAGTGCAGATGAATGCATGAATGCATGAATGCAACAATCACACTCAAGGATCAAACAAGTCACACCAAACAAAGGTCATGGGAAAGCTCATTGTATCCCTAATATCAATCATCCATTTTGGTGGATTTAGGTTTTCACCTTATCGACACCCAAGTGCCATTGATATTAACGATACATGAACCGGCTCGAACATCCTTAATATCAACCATCCGTTTTGGGGGATTTAGTTTTTACACCTGATCAACACCCAGGTTCCATTGATATTAAGGTTGTCTGAACGACTCAACCACGAATCACGGGTTTGCTGAGAGTCACGAGCATGGAGTCTCGGTTAAGAACCACCCAAAGGGAGTGTACTAGGGTTTAAACCTGCCAGACATGTTCTACCAGAGGTTCCCATAATCATCGTTCCATCTTTCGAATATTATCGGAGGAACGAATACTCGTATTCCAAAAATATTCTCAAGAGAAACTCTTATGAGTGTAGTATCGCGTAACAATCGCATCAGAACTTACATCTGAACGACCTCCGTACTACGTCCTAAAAAAAATAGGCCAAGATGGGTTTGGTAAACTAAGGTCCTTGGCTTCTAAGGCACATGATTGAAAGAATAATGCCTAACCACAAATAACTTGTGTGACATTACTAATCCAACATGACCTCCACCAAGTGAATGGACTCGCAAGTCAACTGGCTAAGGAATACTCCACACCAGTCAACAAGACTATGCCATTCTCCTATCCTAGAGTGCACTCGAGTTCGGGTATAGAACTCATCTTATAGAGATCACCAAAGCAAACAGCAATTGTA